>NC_081799.1:1163900-1166400 GCF_963082965.1 Carassius carassius
TTGCAAGATTATTATATAATTAGTGAAACATTTCCAAAAAGCTTACAGCACCTGGTATTCCCAGGCGGTCTCCCATCCAAGTACTAACCAGGTCCAAACCTGCTTAGCTTCCGAGATCAGACGAGATCGGGCATAGCCAGGTTGGTATGGCCGTAAGCGAAAACTGCTGCAAAGAGAGGGCTATTTAAAGATCAGCCACTCTAATCTCCAGTACATTATATAAGTAGGGAAGAAAACCCAAAAGCTTACAGCACCTGGAATTATTCCCAGGCAGTCTACCATCCAAGTAGTAACCAGTACCAAACATGCTAAGATTCGGAGATCGGGCATTGACTCTTTTTTTTTTTTTGCAAGATTATTATATAATTAGTGAAACATTTCCAAAAAGCTTACTGCACCTGGTATTCCCAGGCGGTCTCCCATCCAAGTACTAACCAGGCCCAAACCTGCTTAGCTTCCGAGATCAGACGAGATCGGGCATAGCCAGGTTGGTATGGCCGTAAGCAAAAACTGCTGCAAAGAGAGGGCTATTTAAAGATCAGCCACTCTCATCTCCAGTACATTATATAAGTAGGGAAGAAACCCCAAAAGCTTACAGCACCTGGAATTATTCCCAGGCAGTCTACCATCCAAGTAGTAACCAGTACCAAACATGCTAAGATTCGGAGATCGGGCATTGACTCTTTTTTTTTTGCAAGATTATTATATAATTAGTGAAACATTTCCAAAAAGCTTACAGCACCTGGTATTCCCAGGCGGTCTCCCATCCAAGTACTAACCAGGCCCAAACCTGCTTAGCTTCCGAGATCAGACGAGATCGGGCATAGCCAGGTTGGTATGGCCGTAAGCGAAAACTGCTGCAAAGAGAGGGCTATTTAAAGATCAGCCACTCTCATCTCCAGTACATTATATAAGTAGGGAAGAAACCCCAAAAGCTTACAGCACCTGGAATTATTCCCAGGCAGTCTACCATCCAAGTAGTAACCAGTACCAAACATGCTAAGATTCGGAGATCGGGCATTGACTCTTTTTTTTTTTTTTTTTTTTGCAAGATTATTATATAATTAGTGAAACATTTCCAAAAAGCTTACAGCACCTGGTATTCCCAGGCGGTCTCCCATCCAAGTACTAACCAGGGCCAAACCTGCTTAGCTTCCGAGATCAGACGAGATCAGGCATAGCCAGGTTGGTATGGCCGTAAGCAAAAACTGCTGCAAAGATAGGGCTATTTAAAGATCAGCCACTCTCATCTCCAGTACATTATATAAGTAGGGAAGAAACCCCAAAAGCTTACAGCACCTGGAATTATTCCCAGGCAGTCTACCATCCAAGTAGTAACCAGTACCAAACATGCTAAGATTCGGAGATCGGGCATTGACTCTTTTTTTTTTTTTGCAAGATTATTATATAATTAGTGAAACATTTCCAAAAAGCTTACTGCACCTGGTATTCCCAGGCGGTCTCCCATCCAAGTACTAACCAGGCCCAAACCTGCTTAGCTTCCGAGATCAGACGAGATCGGGCATAGCCAGGTTGGTATGGCCGTAAGCAAAAACTGCTGCAAAGATAGGGCTATTTAAAGATCAGCCACTCTCATCTCCAGTACATTATATAAGTAGGGAAGAAACCCCAAAAGCTTACAGCACCTGGAATTATTCCCAGGCAGTCTACCATCCAAGTAGTAACCAGTACCAAACATGCTAAGATTCGGAGATCGGGCATTGACTCTTTTTTTTTTTTTTTTTTTGCAAGATTATTATATAATTAGTGAAACATTTCCAAAAAGCTTACAGCACCTGGTATTCCCAGGCGGTCTCCCATCCAAGTACTAACCAGGTCCAAACCTGCTTAGCTTCCGAGATCAGACGAGATCGGGCATAGCCAGGTTGGTATGGCCGTAAGCGAAAACTGCTGCAAAGAGAGGGCTATTTAAAGATCAGCCACTCTAATCTCCAGTACATTATATAAGTAGGGAAGAAAACCCAAAAGCTTACAGCACCTGGAATTATTCCCAGGCAGTCTACCATCCAAGTAGTAACCAGTACCAAACATGCTAAGATTCGGAGATCGGGCATTGACTCTTTTTTTTTTTTTGCAAGATTATTATATAATTAGTGAAACATTTCCAAAAAGCTTACTGCACCTGGTATTCCCAGGCGGTCTCCCATCCAAGTACTAACCAGGCCCAAACCTGCTTAGCTTCCGAGATCAGACGAGATCGGGCATAGCCAGGTTGGTATGGCCGTAAGCGAAAACTGCTGCAAAGAGAGGGCTATTTAAAGATCAGCCACTCTCATCTCCAGTACATTATATAAGTAGGGAAGAAACCCCAAAAGCTTACAGCACCTGGAATTATTCCCAGGCAGTCTACCATCCAAGTAGTAACCAGTACCAAACATGCTAAGATTCGGAGATCGGGCATTGACTCTTTTTTTTTTTTTTTTTTTTTTTTTTTTTTTTGCAAGATTATTATATAATTAGTGAAACATTTCCAAAAAGC
>NC_081799.1:1171400-1173900 GCF_963082965.1 Carassius carassius
GTTGGTATGGCCGTAAGCAAAAACTGCTGCAAAGATAGGGCTATTTAAAGATCAGCCACTCTCATCTCCAGTACATTATATAAGTAGGGAAGAAACCCCAAAAGCTTACAGCACCTGGAATTATTCCCAGGCAGTCTACCATCCAAGTAGTAACCAGTACCAAACATGCTAAGATTCGGAGATCGGGCATTGACTCTTTTTTTTTTTTTGCAAGATTATTATATAATTAGTGAAACATTTCCAAAAAGCTTACTGCACCTGGTATTCCCAGGCGGTCTCCCATCCAAGTACTAACCAGGCCCAAACCTGCTTAGCTTCCGAGATCAGACGAGATCGGGCATAGCCAGGTTGGTATGGCCGTAAGCAAAAACTGCTGCAAAGATAGGGCTATTTAAAGATCAGCCACTCTCATCTCCAGTACATTATATAAGTAGGGAAGAAACCCCAAAAGCTTACAGCACCTGGAATTATTCCCAGGCAGTCTACCATCCAAGTAGTAACCAGTACCAAACATGCTAAGATTCGGAGATCGGGCATTGACTCTTTTTTTTTTTTTTTTTTTGCAAGATTATTATATAATTAGTGAAACATTTCCAAAAAGCTTACAGCACCTGGTATTCCCAGGCGGTCTCCCATCCAAGTACTAACCAGGTCCAAACCTGCTTAGCTTCCGAGATCAGACGAGATCGGGCATAGCCAGGTTGGTATGGCCGTAAGCGAAAACTGCTGCAAAGAGAGGGCTATTTAAAGATCAGCCACTCTAATCTCCAGTACATTATATAAGTAGGGAAGAAAACCCAAAAGCTTACAGCACCTGGAATTATTCCCAGGCAGTCTACCATCCAAGTAGTAACCAGTACCAAACATGCTAAGATTCGGAGATCGGGCATTGACTCTTTTTTTTTTTTTGCAAGATTATTATATAATTAGTGAAACATTTCCAAAAAGCTTACTGCACCTGGTATTCCCAGGCGGTCTCCCATCCAAGTACTAACCAGGCCCAAACCTGCTTAGCTTCCGAGATCAGACGAGATCGGGCATAGCCAGGTTGGTATGGCCGTAAGCAAAAACTGCTGCAAAGAGAGGGCTATTTAAAGATCAGCCACTCTCATCTCCAGTACATTATATAAGTAGGGAAGAAACCCCAAAAGCTTACAGCACCTGGAATTATTCCCAGGCAGTCTACCATCCAAGTAGTAACCAGTACCAAACATGCTAAGATTCGGAGATCCGGCATTGACTCTTTTTTTTTTTTTTTTTTTTTGCAAGATTATTATATAATTACTGAAACATTTCCAAAAAGCTTACAGCACCTGGTATTCCCAGGCGGTCTCCCATCCAAGTACTAACCAGGCCCAAACCTGCTTAGCTTCCGAGATCAGACGAGATCGGGCATAGCCAGGTTGGTATGGCCGTAAGCGAAAACTGCTGCAAAGAGAGGGCTATTTAAAGATCAGCCACTCTCATCTCCAGTACATTATATAAGTAGGGAAGAAACCCCAAAAGCTTACAGCACCTGGAATTATTCCCAGGCAGTCTACCATCCAAGTAGTAACCAGTACCAAACATGCTAAGATTCGGAGATCGGGCATTGACTCTTTTTTTTTTTTTTTTTTTTTTTTGCAAGATTATTATATAATTAGTGAAACATTTCCAAAAAGCTTACAGCACCTGGTATTCCCAGGCGGTCTCCCATCCAAGTACTAACCAGGTCCAAACCTGCTTAGCTTCCGAGATCAGACGAGATCGGGCATAGCCAGGTTGGTATGGCCGTAAGCGAAAACTGCTGCAAAGAGAGGGCTATTTAAAGATCAGCCACTCTAATCTCCAGTACATTATATAAGTAGGGAAGAAAACCCAAAAGCTTACAGCACCTGGAATCATTCCCAGGCAGTCTACCATCCAAGTAGTAACCAGTACCAAACATGCTAAGATTCGGAGATCGGGCATTGACTCTTTTTTTTTTTTTGCAAGATTATTATATAATTAGTGAAACATTTCCAAAAAGCTTACTGCACCTGGTATTCCCAGGCGGTCTCCCATCCAAGTACTAACCAGGCCCAAACCTGCTTAACTTCCGAGATCAGACGAGATCGGGCATAGCCAGGTTGGTATGGCCGTAAGCAAAAACTGCTGCAAAGAGAGGGCTATTTAAAGATCAGCCACTCTCATCTCCAGTACATTATATAAGTAGGGAGGAAACCCCAAAAGCTTACAGCACCTGGAATTATTCCCAGGCAGTCTACCATCCAAGTAGTAACCAGTACCAAACATGCTAAGATTCGGAGATCGGGCATTGACTCTTTTTTTTTTTTTTTTTTTTTGCAAGATTATTATATAATTAGTGAAACATTTCCAAAAAGCTTACAGCACCTGGTATTCCCAGGCGGTCTCCCATCCAAGTACTAACCAGGCCCAAACCTGCTTAGCTTCCGAGATCAGACGAGATCGGGCATAGCCAGGTTGGTATGGCCGTAAGCGAAAACTGCTGCAAAGAGAG
>NC_081799.1:1178900-1186400 GCF_963082965.1 Carassius carassius
CTTACAGCACCTGGAATTATTCCCAGGCAGTCTACCATCCAAGTAGTAACCAGTACGAAACATGCTAAGATTCGGAGATCGGGCATTGACTCTTTTTTTTTTTTTTTTTTTTTTTGCAAGATTATAATATAATTAGTGAAACATTTCCAAAAAGCTTACAGCACCTGGTATTCCCAGGCGGTCTCCCATCCAAGTACTAACCAGGCCCAAACCTGCTTAGCTTCCGAGATCAGACAAGATCGGGCATAGCCAGGTTGGTATGGCCGTAAGCAAAAACTGCTGCAAAGATAGGGCTATTTAAAGATCAGCCACTCTCATCTCCAGTACATTATATAAGTAGGGAAGAAACCCCAAAAGCTTACAGCACCTGGAATTATTCCCATGCAGTCTACCATCCAAGTAGTAACCAGTACCAAACATGCTAAGATTCGGAGATCGGGCATTGACTCTTTTTTTTTTTTGCAAGATTATTATATAATTAGTGAAACATTTCCAAAAAGCTTACTGCACCTGGTATTCCCAGGCGGTCTCCCATCCAAGTACTAACCAGGCCCAAACCTGCTTAGCTTCCGAGATCAGACGAGATCGGGCATAGCCAGGTTGGTATGGCCGTAAGCAAAAACTGCTGCAAAGATAGGGCTATTTAAAGATCAGCCACTCTCATCTCCAGTACATTATATAAGTAGGGAAGAAACCCCAAAAGCTTACAGCACCTGGAATTATTCCCAGGCAGTCTACCATCCAAGTAGTAACCAGTACCAAACATGCTAAGATTCGGAGATCGGGCATTGACTCTTTTTTTTTTTTTTTTTTTTGCAAGATTATTATATAATTAGTGAAACATTTCCAAAAAGCTTACAGCACCTGGTATTCCCAGGCGGTCTCCCATCCAAGTACTAACCAGGTCCAAACCTGCTTAGCTTCCGAGATCAGACGAGATCGGGCATAGCCAGGTTGGTATGGCCGTAAGCGAAAACTGCTGCAAAGAGAGGGCTATTTAAAGATCAGCCACTCTAATCTCCAGTACATTATATAAGTAGGGAAGAAAACCCAAAAGCTTACAGCACCTGGAATTATTCCCAGGCAGTCTACCATCCAAGTAGTAACCAGTACCAAACATGCTAAGATTCGGAGATCGGGCATTGACTCTTTTTTTTTTTTTGCAAGATTATTATATAATTAGTGAAACATTTCCAAAAAGCTTACTGCACCTGGTATTCCCAGGCGGTCTCCCATCCAAGTACTAACCAGGCCCAAACCTGCTTAGCTTCCGAGATCAGACGAGATCGGGCATAGCCAGGTTGGTATGGCCGTAAGCAAAAACTGCTGCAAAGATAGGGCTATTTAAAGATCAGCCACTCTCATCTCCAGTACATTATATAAGTAGGGAAGAAACCCCAAAAGCTTACAGCACCTGGAATTATTCCCAGGCAGTCTACCATCCAAGTAGTAACCAGTACCAAACATGCTAAGATTCGGAGATCGGGCATTGACTCTTTTTTTTTTTTTTTTTTTTGCAAGATTATTATATAATTAGTGAAACATTTCCAAAAAGCTTACAGCACCTGGTATTCCCAGGCGGTCTCCCATCCAAGTACTAACCAGGTCCAAACCTGCTTAGCTTCCGAGATCAGACGAGATCGGGCATAGCCAGGTTGGTATGGCCGTAAGCGAAAACTGCTGCAAAGAGAGGGCTATTTAAAGATCAGCCACTCTAATCTCCAGTACATTATATAAGTAGGGAAGAAAACCCAAAAGCTTACAGCACCTGGAATCATTCCCAGGCAGTCTACCATCCAAGTAGTAACCAGTACCAAACATGCTAAGATTCGGAGATCGGGCATTGACTCTTTTTTTTTTTTTGCAAGATTATTATATAATTAGTGAAACATTTCCAAAAAGCTTACTGCACCTGGTATTCCCAGGCGGTCTCCCATCCAAGTACTAACCAGGCCCAAACCTGCTTAACTTCCGAGATCAGACGAGATCGGGCATAGCCAGGTTGGTATGGCCGTAAGCAAAAACTGCTGCAAAGAGAGGGCTATTTAAAGATCAGCCACTCTCATCTCCAGTACATTATATAAGTAGGGAGGAAACCCCAAAAGCTTACAGCACCTGGAATTATTCCCAGGCAGTCTACCATCCAAGTAGTAACCAGTACCAAACATGCTAAGATTCGGAGATCGGGCATTGACTCTTTTTTTTTTTTTGCAAGATTATTATATAATTAGTGAAACATTTCCAAAAAGCTTACTGCACCTGGTATTCCCAGGCGGTCTCCCATCCAAGTACTAACCAGGCCCAAACCTGCTTAGCTTCCGAGATCAGACGAGATCGGGCATAGCCAGGTTGGTATGGCCGTAAGCGAAAACTGCTGCAAAGAGAGGGCTATTTAAAGATCAGCCACTCTCATCTCCAGTACATTATATAAGTAGGGAAGAAACCCCAAAAGCTTACAGCACCTGGAATTATTCCCAGGCAGTCTACCATCCAAGTAGTAACCAGTACCAAACATGCTAAGATTCGGAGATCGGGCATTGACTCTTTTTTTTTTTTTTTTTTTTGCAAGATTATAATATAATTAGTGAAACATTTCCAAAAAGCTTACAGCACCTGGTATTCCCAGGCGGTCTCCCATCCAAGTACTAACCAGGCCCAAACCTGCTTAGCTTCCGAGATCAGACGAGATCGGGCATAGCCAGGTTGGTATGGCCGTAAGCGAAAACTGCTGCAAAGAGAGGGCTATTTAAAGATCAGCCACTCTAATCTCCAGTACATTATATAAGTAGGAAAAGAAAACCCAAAAGCTTACAGCACCTGGAATTATTCCCAGGCAGTCTACCATCCAAGTAGTAACCAGTACCAAACATGCTAAGATTCGGAGATCGGGCATTGACTCTTTTTTTTTTTTTTTTTTTTGCAAGATTATTATATAATTAGTGAAACATTTCCAAAAAGCTTACAGCACCTGGTATTCCCAGGCGGTCTCCCATCCAAGTACTAACCAGGGCCAAACCTGCTTAGCTTCCGAGATCAGACAAGATCGGGCATAGCCAGGTTGGTATGGCCGTAAGCAAAAACTGCTGCAAAGATAGGGCTATTTAAAGATCAGCCACTCTCATCTCCAGTACATTATATAAGTAGGGAAGAAACCCCAAAAGCTTACAGCACCTGGAATTATTCCCAGGCAGTCTACCATCCAAGTAGTAACCAGTACCAAACATGCTAAGATTCGGAGATCGGGCATTGACTCTTTTTTTTTTTTTGCAAGATTATTATATAATTAGTGAAACATTTCCAAAAAGCTTACAGCACCTGGTATTCCCAGGCGGTCTCCCATCCAAGTACTAACCAGGCCCAAACCTGCTTAGCTTCCGAGATCAGACGAGATCGGGCATAGCCAGGTTGGTATGGCCGTAAGCGAAAACTGCTGCAAAGAGAGGGCTATTTAAAGATCAGCCACTCTAATCTCCAGTACATTATATAAGTAGGGAAGAAAACCCAAAAGCTTACAGCACCTGGAATTATTCCCAGGCAGTCTACCATCCAAGTAGTAACCAGTACCAAACATGCTAAGATTCGGAGATCGGGCATTGACTCTTTTTTTTTTTTTGCAAGATTATTATATAATTAGTGAAACATTTCCAAAAAGCTTACTGCACCTGGTATTCCCAGGCGGTCTCCCATCCAAGTACTAACCAGGCCCAAACCTGCTTAGCTTCCGAGATCAGACGAGATCGGGCATAGCCAGGTTGGTATGGCCGTAAGCGAAAACTGCTGCAAAGAGAGGGCTATTTAAAGATCAGCCACTCTCATCTCCAGTACATTATATAAGTAGGGAAGAAACCCCAAAAGCTTACAGCACCTGGAATTATTCCCAGGCAGTCTACCATCCAAGTAGTAACCAGTACCAAACATGCTAAGATTCGGAGATCGGGCATTGACTCTTTTTTTTTTGCAAGATTATAATATAATTAGTGAAACATTTCCAAAAAGCTTACAGCACCTGGTATTCCCAGGCGGTCTCCCATACAAGTACTAACCAGGCCCAAACCTGCTTAGCTTCCGAAATCAGACGAGATCGGGCATAGCCAGGTTGGTATGGCCGTAAGCGAAAACTGCTGCAAAGAGAGGGCTATTTAAAGATCAGCCACTCTAATCTCCAGTACATTATATAAGTAGGGAAGAAAACCCAAAAGCTTACAGCACCTGGAATTATTCCCAGGCAGTCTACCATCCAAGTAGTAACCAGTACCAAACATGCTAAGATTCGGAGATTGGGCATTGACTCTTTTTTTTTTTTTTTGCAAGATTATTATATAATTAGTGAAACATTTCCAAAAAGCTTACAGCACCTGGTATTCCCAGGCGGTCTCCCATCCAAGTACTAACCAGGCCCAAACCTGCTTAGCTTCCGAGATCAGACGAGATCGGGCATAGCCAGGTTGGTATGGCCGTAAGCGAAAACTGCTGCAAAGAGAGGGCTATTTAAAGATCAGCCACTCTCATCTCCAGTACATTATATAAGTAGGGAAGAAACCCCAAAAGCTTACAGCACCTGGAATTATTCCCAGGCAGTCTACCATCCAAGTAGTAACCAGTACCAAACATGCTAAGATTCGGAGATCGGGCATTGACTCTTTTTTTTTTTTTTTTTTTTTTTGCAAGATTATTATATAATTAGTGAAACATTTCCAAAAAGCTTACAGCACCTGGTATTCCCAGGCGGTCTCCCATCCAAGTACTAACCAGGTCCAAACCTGCTTAGCTTCCGAGATCGGGCATAGCCAGGTTGGTATGGCCGTAAGCGAAAACTGCTGCAAAGAGAGGGCTATTTAAAGATCAGCCACTCTAATCTCCAGTACATTATATAAGTAGGGAAGAAAACCCAAAAGCTTACAGCACCTGGAATTATTCCCAGGCAGTCTACCATCCAAGTAGTAACCAGTACCAAACATGCTAAGATTCGGAGATCGGGCATTGACTCTTTTTTTTATTTTTTATTTTTTGCAAGATTATTATATAATTAGTGAAACATTTCCAAAAAGCTTACAGCACCTGGTATTCCCAGGCGGTCTCCCAGCCAAGTACTAACCAGGCCCAAACCTGCTTAGCTTCCGAGATCAGACGAGATTGGGCATAGCCAGGTTGGTATGGCCGTAAGCGAAAACTGCTGCAAAGAGAGGGCTATTTAAAGATCAGCCACTCTCATCTCCAGTACATTATATAAGTAGGGAAGAAACCCCAAAAGCTTACAGCACCTGGAATTATTCCCAGGCAGTCTACCATCCAAGTAGTAACCAGTACCAAACATGCTAAGATTCGGAGATCGGGCATTGACTCTTTTTTTTTTTTTTTTTTTTTGCAAGATTATTATATAATTAGTGAAACATTTCCAAAAAGCTTACAGCACCTGGTATTCCCAGGCGGTCTCCCATCCAAGTACTAACCAGGCCCAAACCTGCTTAGCTTCCGAGATCAGACGAGATCGGGCATAGCCAGGTTGGTATGGCCGTAAGCGAAAACTGCTGCAAAGAGAGGGCTATTTAAAGATCAGCCACTCTAATCTCCAGTACATTATATAAGTAGGGAAGAAAACCCAAAAGCTTACAGCACCTGGAATTATTCCCAGGCAGTCTACCATCCAAGTAGTAACCAGTACCAAACATGCTAAGATTCGGAGATCGGGCATTGACTCTTTTTTTTTTTTTTTTTTTTTGCAAGATTATTATATAATTAGTGAAACATTTCCAAAAAGCTTACAGCACCTGGTATTCCCAGGCGGTCTCCCATCCAAGTACTAACCAGGCCCAAACCTGCTTAGCTTCCGAGATCAGACGAGATCGGGCATAGCCAGGTTGGTATGGCCGTAAGCGAAACCTGCTGCAAAGAGAGGGCTATTTAAAGATCAGCCACTCTCATCTCCAGTACATTATATAAGTAGGGAAGAAACCCCAAAAGCTTACAGCACCTGGAATTATTCCCAGGCAGTCTACCATCCAAGTAGTAACCAGTACCAAACATGCTAAGATTCGGAGATCGGGCATTGACTCTTTTTTTTTTTTTGCAAGATTATTATATAATTAGAGAAACATTTCCAAAAAGCTTACTGCACCTGGTATTCCCAGGCGGTCTCCCATCCAAGTACTAACCAGGCCCAAACCTGCTTAGCTTCCGAAATCAGACGAGATCGGGCATAGCCAGGTTGGTATGGCCGTAAGCAAAAACTGCTGCAAAGAGAGGGCTATTTAAAGATCAGCTACTCTCATCTCCAGTACATTATATAAGTAGGGAAGAAACCCCAAAAGCTTACAGCACCTGGAATTATTCCCAGGCAGTCTACCATCCAAGTAGTAACCAGTACCAAACATGCTAAGATTCGGAGATCGGGCATTGACTCTTTTTTTTTTTTTTTTTTTTGCAAGATTATTATATAATTAGTGAAACATTTCCAAAAAGCTTACAGCACCTGGTATTCCCAGGCGGTCTCCCATCCAAGTACTAACCAGGTCCAAACCTGCTTAGCTTCCGAGATCGGGCATAGCCAGGTTGGTATGGCCGTAAACGAAAACTGCTGCAAAGAGAGGGCTATTTAAAGATCAGCCACTCTAATCTCCAGTACATTATATAAGTAGGGAAGAAAACCCAAAAGCTTACAGCACCTGGAATTATTCCCAGGCAGTCTACCATCCAAGTAGTAACCAGTACCAAACATGCTAAGATTCGGAGATCGGGCATTGACTCTTTTTTTTTTATTTTTTTTTTTTTGCAAGATTATTATATAATTAGTGAAACATTTCCAAAAAGCTTACAGCACCTGGTATTCCCAGGCGGTCTCCCATCCAAGTACTAACCAGGCCCAAACCTGCTTAGCTTCCGAGATCAGACGAGATCGGGCATAGCCAGGTTGGTATGGCCGTAAGCGAAAACTGCTGCAAAGAGAGGGCTATTTAAAGATCAGCCACTCTAATCTCCAGTACATTATATAAGTAGGGAAGAAAACCCAAAAGCTTACAGCACCTGGAATTATTCCCAGGCAGTCTACCATCCAAGTAGTAACCAGTACCAAACATGCTAAGATTCGGAGATCGGGCATTGACTCTTTTTTTAATTTTTTTTTTTTTGCAAGATTATTATATAATTAGTGAAACATTTCCAAAAAGCTTACAGCACCTGGTATTCCCAGGCGGTCTCCCATCCAAGTACTAACCAGGCCCAAACCTGCTTAGCTTCCGAGATCAGACGAGATTGGGCATAGCCAGGTTGGTATGGCCGTAAGCGAAAACTGCTGCAAAGAGAGGGCTATTTAAAGATCAGCCACTCTCATCTCCAGTACATTATATAAGTAGGGAAGAAACCCCAAAAGCTTACAGCACCTGGAATTATTCCCAGGCAGTCTACCATCCAAGTAGTAACCAGTACCAAACATGCTAAGATTCGGAGATCGGGCATTGACTCTTTTTTTTTTTTTTTTTTTTTGCAAGATTATTATATAATTAG
>NC_081799.1:1208900-1211400 GCF_963082965.1 Carassius carassius
CTTACTGCACCTGGTATTCCCAGGCGGTCTCCCATCCAAGTACTAACCAGGCCCAAACCTGCTTAGCTTCCGAGATCAGACGAGATCGGGCATAGCCAGGTTGGTATGGCCGTAAGCAAAAACTGCTGCAAAGATAGGGCTATTTAAAGATCAGCCACTCTCATCTCCAGTACATTATATAAGTAGGGAAGAAACCCCAAAAGCTTACAGCACCTGGAATTATTCCCAGGCAGTCTACCATCCAAGTAGTAACCAGTACCAAACATGCTAAGATTCGGAGATCGGGCATTGACTCTTTTTTTTTTTTTTTTTTTGCAAGATTATTATATAATTAGTGAAACATTTCCAAAAAGCTTACAGCACCTGGTATTCCCAGGCGGTCTCCCATCCAAGTACTAACCAGGTCCAAACCTGCTTAGCTTCCGAGATCAGACGAGATCGGGCATAGCCAGGTTGGTATGGCCGTAAGCGAAAACTGCTGCAAAGAGAGGGCTATTTAAAGATCAGCCACTCTAATCTCCAGTACATTATATAAGTAGGGAAGAAAACCCAAAAGCTTACAGCACCTGGAATTATTCCCAGGCAGTCTACCATCCAAGTAGTAACCAGTACCAAACATGCTAAGATTCGGAGATCGGGCATTGACTCTTTTTTTTTTTTTGCAAGATTATTATATAATTAGTGAAACATTTCCAAAAAGCTTACTGCACCTGGTATTCCCAGGCGGTCTCCCATCCAAGTACTAACCAGGCCCAAACCTGCTTAGCTTCCGAGATCAGACGAGATCGGGCATAGCCAGGTTGGTATGGCCGTAAGCAAAAACTGCTGCAAAGAGAGGGCTATTTAAAGATCAGCCACTCTCATCTCCAGTACATTATATAAGTAGGGAAGAAACCCCAAAAGCTTACAGCACCTGGAATTATTCCCAGGCAGTCTACCATCCAAGTAGTAACCAGTACCAAACATGCTAAGATTCGGAGATCCGGCATTGACTCTTTTTTTTTTTTTTTTTTTTTGCAAGATTATTATATAATTACTGAAACATTTCCAAAAAGCTTACAGCACCTGGTATTCCCAGGCGGTCTCCCATCCAAGTACTAACCAGGCCCAAACCTGCTTAGCTTCCGAGATCAGACGAGATCGGGCATAGCCAGGTTGGTATGGCCGTAAGCGAAAACTGCTGCAAAGAGAGGGCTATTTAAAGATCAGCCACTCTCATCTCCAGTACATTATATAAGTAGGGAAGAAACCCCAAAAGCTTACAGCACCTGGAATTATTCCCAGGCAGTCTACCATCCAAGTAGTAACCAGTACCAAACATGCTAAGATTCGGAGATCGGGCATTGACTCTTTTTTTTTTTTTTTTTTTTTTTTGCAAGATTATTATATAATTAGTGAAACATTTCCAAAAAGCTTACAGCACCTGGTATTCCCAGGCGGTCTCCCATCCAAGTACTAACCAGGTCCAAACCTGCTTAGCTTCCGAGATCAGACGAGATCGGGCATAGCCAGGTTGGTATGGCCGTAAGCGAAAACTGCTGCAAAGAGAGGGCTATTTAAAGATCAGCCACTCTAATCTCCAGTACATTATATAAGTAGGGAAGAAAACCCAAAAGCTTACAGCACCTGGAATCATTCCCAGGCAGTCTACCATCCAAGTAGTAACCAGTACCAAACATGCTAAGATTCGGAGATCGGGCATTGACTCTTTTTTTTTTTTTGCAAGATTATTATATAATTAGTGAAACATTTCCAAAAAGCTTACTGCACCTGGTATTCCCAGGCGGTCTCCCATCCAAGTACTAACCAGGCCCAAACCTGCTTAACTTCCGAGATCAGACGAGATCGGGCATAGCCAGGTTGGTATGGCCGTAAGCAAAAACTGCTGCAAAGAGAGGGCTATTTAAAGATCAGCCACTCTCATCTCCAGTACATTATATAAGTAGGGAGGAAACCCCAAAAGCTTACAGCACCTGGAATTATTCCCAGGCAGTCTACCATCCAAGTAGTAACCAGTACCAAACATGCTAAGATTCGGAGATCGGGCATTGACTCTTTTTTTTTTTTTTTTTTTTTGCAAGATTATTATATAATTAGTGAAACATTTCCAAAAAGCTTACAGCACCTGGTATTCCCAGGCGGTCTCCCATCCAAGTACTAACCAGGCCCAAACCTGCTTAGCTTCCGAGATCAGACGAGATCGGGCATAGCCAGGTTGGTATGGCCGTAAGCGAAAACTGCTGCAAAGAGAGGGCTATTTAAAGATCAGCCACTCTCATCTCCAGTACATTATATAAGTAGGGAAGAAACCCCAAAAGCTTACAGCACCTGGAATTATTCCCAGGCAGTCTACCATCCAAGTAGTAACCAGTACCAAACATGCTAAGATTCGGAGATCGGGCATTGACTCTTTTTTTTTTTTTTTTTTTTTGCAAGATTATTATATAATTAGTGAAACATTTCCAAAAAGCTTACAGCACCTGGTATTCCCAGGCGGTCT
>NC_081799.1:1216400-1221400 GCF_963082965.1 Carassius carassius
GCCAGGTTGGTATGGCCGTAAGCAAAAACTGCTGCAAAGATAGGGCTATTTAAAGATCAGCCACTCTCATCTCCAGTACATTATATAAGTAGGGAAGAAACCCCAAAAGCTTACAGCACCTGGAATTATTCCCATGCAGTCTACCATCCAAGTAGTAACCAGTACCAAACATGCTAAGATTCGGAGATCGGGCATTGACTCTTTTTTTTTTTTGCAAGATTATTATATAATTAGTGAAACATTTCCAAAAAGCTTACTGCACCTGGTATTCCCAGGCGGTCTCCCATCCAAGTACTAACCAGGCCCAAACCTGCTTAGCTTCCGAGATCAGACGAGATCGGGCATAGCCAGGTTGGTATGGCCGTAAGCAAAAACTGCTGCAAAGATAGGGCTATTTAAAGATCAGCCACTCTCATCTCCAGTACATTATATAAGTAGGGAAGAAACCCCAAAAGCTTACAGCACCTGGAATTATTCCCAGGCAGTCTACCATCCAAGTAGTAACCAGTACCAAACATGCTAAGATTCGGAGATCGGGCATTGACTCTTTTTTTTTTTTTTTTTTTTGCAAGATTATTATATAATTAGTGAAACATTTCCAAAAAGCTTACAGCACCTGGTATTCCCAGGCGGTCTCCCATCCAAGTACTAACCAGGTCCAAACCTGCTTAGCTTCCGAGATCAGACGAGATCGGGCATAGCCAGGTTGGTATGGCCGTAAGCGAAAACTGCTGCAAAGAGAGGGCTATTTAAAGATCAGCCACTCTAATCTCCAGTACATTATATAAGTAGGGAAGAAAACCCAAAAGCTTACAGCACCTGGAATTATTCCCAGGCAGTCTACCATCCAAGTAGTAACCAGTACCAAACATGCTAAGATTCGGAGATCGGGCATTGACTCTTTTTTTTTTTTTGCAAGATTATTATATAATTAGTGAAACATTTCCAAAAAGCTTACTGCACCTGGTATTCCCAGGCGGTCTCCCATCCAAGTACTAACCAGGCCCAAACCTGCTTAGCTTCCGAGATCAGACGAGATCGGGCATAGCCAGGTTGGTATGGCCGTAAGCAAAAACTGCTGCAAAGATAGGGCTATTTAAAGATCAGCCACTCTCATCTCCAGTACATTATATAAGTAGGGAAGAAACCCCAAAAGCTTACAGCACCTGGAATTATTCCCAGGCAGTCTACCATCCAAGTAGTAACCAGTACCAAACATGCTAAGATTCGGAGATCGGGCATTGACTCTTTTTTTTTTTTTTTTTTTTGCAAGATTATTATATAATTAGTGAAACATTTCCAAAAAGCTTACAGCACCTGGTATTCCCAGGCGGTCTCCCATCCAAGTACTAACCAGGTCCAAACCTGCTTAGCTTCCGAGATCAGACGAGATCGGGCATAGCCAGGTTGGTATGGCCGTAAGCGAAAACTGCTGCAAAGAGAGGGCTATTTAAAGATCAGCCACTCTAATCTCCAGTACATTATATAAGTAGGGAAGAAAACCCAAAAGCTTACAGCACCTGGAATCATTCCCAGGCAGTCTACCATCCAAGTAGTAACCAGTACCAAACATGCTAAGATTCGGAGATCGGGCATTGACTCTTTTTTTTTTTTTGCAAGATTATTATATAATTAGTGAAACATTTCCAAAAAGCTTACTGCACCTGGTATTCCCAGGCGGTCTCCCATCCAAGTACTAACCAGGCCCAAACCTGCTTAACTTCCGAGATCAGACGAGATCGGGCATAGCCAGGTTGGTATGGCCGTAAGCAAAAACTGCTGCAAAGAGAGGGCTATTTAAAGATCAGCCACTCTCATCTCCAGTACATTATATAAGTAGGGAGGAAACCCCAAAAGCTTACAGCACCTGGAATTATTCCCAGGCAGTCTACCATCCAAGTAGTAACCAGTACCAAACATGCTAAGATTCGGAGATCGGGCATTGACTCTTTTTTTTTTTTTGCAAGATTATTATATAATTAGTGAAACATTTCCAAAAAGCTTACTGCACCTGGTATTCCCAGGCGGTCTCCCATCCAAGTACTAACCAGGCCCAAACCTGCTTAGCTTCCGAGATCAGACGAGATCGGGCATAGCCAGGTTGGTATGGCCGTAAGCGAAAACTGCTGCAAAGAGAGGGCTATTTAAAGATCAGCCACTCTCATCTCCAGTACATTATATAAGTAGGGAAGAAACCCCAAAAGCTTACAGCACCTGGAATTATTCCCAGGCAGTCTACCATCCAAGTAGTAACCAGTACCAAACATGCTAAGATTCGGAGATCGGGCATTGACTCTTTTTTTTTTTTTTTTTTTTGCAAGATTATAATATAATTAGTGAAACATTTCCAAAAAGCTTACAGCACCTGGTATTCCCAGGCGGTCTCCCATCCAAGTACTAACCAGGCCCAAACCTGCTTAGCTTCCGAGATCAGACGAGATCGGGCATAGCCAGGTTGGTATGGCCGTAAGCGAAAACTGCTGCAAAGAGAGGGCTATTTAAAGATCAGCCACTCTAATCTCCAGTACATTATATAAGTAGGAAAAGAAAACCCAAAAGCTTACAGCACCTGGAATTATTCCCAGGCAGTCTACCATCCAAGTAGTAACCAGTACCAAACATGCTAAGATTCGGAGATCGGGCATTGACTCTTTTTTTTTTTTTTTTTTTTGCAAGATTATTATATAATTAGTGAAACATTTCCAAAAAGCTTACAGCACCTGGTATTCCCAGGCGGTCTCCCATCCAAGTACTAACCAGGGCCAAACCTGCTTAGCTTCCGAGATCAGACAAGATCGGGCATAGCCAGGTTGGTATGGCCGTAAGCAAAAACTGCTGCAAAGATAGGGCTATTTAAAGATCAGCCACTCTCATCTCCAGTACATTATATAAGTAGGGAAGAAACCCCAAAAGCTTACAGCACCTGGAATTATTCCCAGGCAGTCTACCATCCAAGTAGTAACCAGTACCAAACATGCTAAGATTCGGAGATCGGGCATTGACTCTTTTTTTTTTTTTGCAAGATTATTATATAATTAGTGAAACATTTCCAAAAAGCTTACAGCACCTGGTATTCCCAGGCGGTCTCCCATCCAAGTACTAACCAGGCCCAAACCTGCTTAGCTTCCGAGATCAGACGAGATCGGGCATAGCCAGGTTGGTATGGCCGTAAGCGAAAACTGCTGCAAAGAGAGGGCTATTTAAAGATCAGCCACTCTAATCTCCAGTACATTATATAAGTAGGGAAGAAAACCCAAAAGCTTACAGCACCTGGAATTATTCCCAGGCAGTCTACCATCCAAGTAGTAACCAGTACCAAACATGCTAAGATTCGGAGATCGGGCATTGACTCTTTTTTTTTTTTTGCAAGATTATTATATAATTAGTGAAACATTTCCAAAAAGCTTACTGCACCTGGTATTCCCAGGCGGTCTCCCATCCAAGTACTAACCAGGCCCAAACCTGCTTAGCTTCCGAGATCAGACGAGATCGGGCATAGCCAGGTTGGTATGGCCGTAAGCGAAAACTGCTGCAAAGAGAGGGCTATTTAAAGATCAGCCACTCTCATCTCCAGTACATTATATAAGTAGGGAAGAAACCCCAAAAGCTTACAGCACCTGGAATTATTCCCAGGCAGTCTACCATCCAAGTAGTAACCAGTACCAAACATGCTAAGATTCGGAGATCGGGCATTGACTCTTTTTTTTTTGCAAGATTATAATATAATTAGTGAAACATTTCCAAAAAGCTTACAGCACCTGGTATTCCCAGGCGGTCTCCCATACAAGTACTAACCAGGCCCAAACCTGCTTAGCTTCCGAAATCAGACGAGATCGGGCATAGCCAGGTTGGTATGGCCGTAAGCGAAAACTGCTGCAAAGAGAGGGCTATTTAAAGATCAGCCACTCTAATCTCCAGTACATTATATAAGTAGGGAAGAAAACCCAAAAGCTTACAGCACCTGGAATTATTCCCAGGCAGTCTACCATCCAAGTAGTAACCAGTACCAAACATGCTAAGATTCGGAGATTGGGCATTGACTCTTTTTTTTTTTTTTTGCAAGATTATTATATAATTAGTGAAACATTTCCAAAAAGCTTACAGCACCTGGTATTCCCAGGCGGTCTCCCATCCAAGTACTAACCAGGCCCAAACCTGCTTAGCTTCCGAGATCAGACGAGATCGGGCATAGCCAGGTTGGTATGGCCGTAAGCGAAAACTGCTGCAAAGAGAGGGCTATTTAAAGATCAGCCACTCTCATCTCCAGTACATTATATAAGTAGGGAAGAAACCCCAAAAGCTTACAGCACCTGGAATTATTCCCAGGCAGTCTACCATCCAAGTAGTAACCAGTACCAAACATGCTAAGATTCGGAGATCGGGCATTGACTCTTTTTTTTTTTTTTTTTTTTTTTGCAAGATTATTATATAATTAGTGAAACATTTCCAAAAAGCTTACAGCACCTGGTATTCCCAGGCGGTCTCCCATCCAAGTACTAACCAGGTCCAAACCTGCTTAGCTTCCGAGATCGGGCATAGCCAGGTTGGTATGGCCGTAAGCGAAAACTGCTGCAAAGAGAGGGCTATTTAAAGATCAGCCACTCTAATCTCCAGTACATTATATAAGTAGGGAAGAAAACCCAAAAGCTTACAGCACCTGGAATTATTCCCAGGCAGTCTACCATCCAAGTAGTAACCAGTACCAAACATGCTAAGATTCGGAGATCGGGCATTGACTCTTTTTTTTATTTTTTATTTTTTGCAAGATTATTATATAATTAGTGAAACATTTCCAAAAAGCTTACAGCACCTGGTATTCCCAGGCGGTCTCCCAGCCAAGTACTAACCAGGCCCAAACCTGCTTAGCTTCCGAGATCAGACGAGATTGGGCATAGCCAGGTTGGTATGGCCGTAAGCGAAAACTGCTGCAAAGAGAGGGCTATTTAAAGATCAGCCACTCTCATCTCCAGTACATTATATAAGTAGGGAAGAAACCCCAA
>NC_081799.1:1248900-1251400 GCF_963082965.1 Carassius carassius
TTATTCCATTTAACACCCAGTCTGGTAAATCAATTGCTCCCAACACATAATTACATTTAGATAACAATAAAGAATTAACCACCACAACTTTCCCTCTTAGTCTTAATTCCCTTAGTCTCCAATACTGTAACACTTGCTTGATTTTGTTTAGCACCCCTGACCATGTTGCATCCCTTGCCTCTTTTGCATTCTCTCCTACGTTTACCCCTAAAATTTTTATAAAGTCTTTCGTTATTCTGAATGGAATATCTGACCCTTCAACCCTTACTCCTCCTATACTCATTATTTCAGATTTATCAACATTTATTTTTGCACCTGACGCTTCCCCATATTTTTCTATGTGTTTTCTTATTTTATTTATACTCTCTATATCCCTAACTGTAAAAGTTGTATCATCTGCATATTGGTGTATTACACTAAATCCCCCCTTTGGTATTTGAATACCTTTAATTTCCTTATCTTTTTTTATTAGTGTCGCCAGCGGCTCGGCTGTTATTGAATATAATATTGCAGACAACGGACAACCTTGCCGTACTGACCTCTCTAAAGGGAAGGGGTCAGTTAACATCCCATTAACTTTAACACAACTTTTAGCATTTCCATATATTATTTTTATCCACTTTTGCATCCTCTCTCCAAACCCAAATCTCCCCATTGTCTGTTCTATAAAGCTGTGTTCCACCCTGTCAAATGCCTTATTTAAGTCTATAGATAAAACCAATCCCCCTTTCCCATCTTTCCCCATCCCTTCTACTACATCTCTTATTGTGCAAATTGTGTCTGTAATGTCTCTACCATTTATGCTATAGGCTTGGCTTAATGATACTATTGATCCTACTACCTCTTTTATCTTATTTGCCAGCACTTTTGTCAATATTTTATAATCTGTGTTTAGAAGACTCAATGGTCTATAATTCCCTAGCTTAAGTGGACTTCCTTTATTTTTATATAGTATTGTAATTACTCCTAACCCCATAGACTCTGGCATTTCCCCTCTCTCTTCCATACTCCTATAAACCTTCAACAATATTGGTGATACAATCTCTTCAAAGGTCTTATAAAACTCATGCGTTAAGCCATCTGAGCCTGGGCTTTTGTTCTTTTTTGTCTGTTTTATTGCTTCTTTTATTTCTTCGATAGTTATATCACTCTCACATATATTTTTCTCGTTTTCACTTAACCTTTTACTCACAGTATTTAAAACTTCATCCACACACTCCCGTTTTACCCCTTCTTTCCTAAATAGCTTTTTATAAAATATTTCTACTTCTCTTATTATCCCCACATAATCAGTAATCTTCTCATCTTTTTCATTTTCCAGCTCTGTTATATGCTTTTTCCTCTGTTTTTTCTTTTCTAAGTTTAGAAAGAACTTCGTGCTTCGTTCTCCCTCTAATGCATACTGTGCTCTACTCCTTATTATTGCACCCTTACTTTTTTCTTTTTCATACTCTTCTATTTCTGCTTTTATTTGCATAAAGCGTTCTTTGTCTTGCTCAGGATTACCTTCTATTTTTTCTGCTTCCCTCTTCAATTCATTTTGCATATCCTCAATTTTACTCCTTCTCATAAAATCCCTTTGTTTTGCATATCTAATACTTCTTTTTTTAATTGTCCCTTTCATTTTTTCCCACCACTCACATACATTTTCATCAAATAACACATTTTGCATTTCATAATCTATACATTTTTTTATATTTTCTTTGTATGTCTCTTCTTTTAGCAAGTCTGCATTCAAACACCACATTCCTCCCCCCCTCTCCACCTCGTTTACATCCATCTTAACCATCATCATAGCATGGTCACTTATTCCCACAAACTTATATTTCACATTTTTTACATATTTTAACATTTCCCTTTTGGTTAAACATAAATCTATTCTGCTCTGTTTTAAAACACCCATCACCAATTGTCTTCTAGAGAAGTCTTTTTTGTAGGGATTTCCTTCCCTCCATACATCAACTATATCGTCATCTTGCATCCATTCAGTTAGATATTTCCTGGATGCATCTGATTTAAAGTTTGCGCTACTTGATGCATCCAGTCTCGTGCAACATACGTTGAAATCCCCAACTATAATAAAGTTGCCTTTACATAACGGCTTAATTTCTTTAAAGATTTCTTTTCTTTCGTTTTCAATATTAGGTGCATAAATGTTTATCAGCCTGAAACATTCATTTTGGAACACAAATTCAGTCACTAACAGTCTTCCATTACCATCCTTGTATACTTGCTTCACATTATTCAATATATCTCCTTTTATAAGAGTTGCCACGCCGCAGGATTTTGCGTTCCCATGATTCACAAAAATTTCCCCTTCCCACCTCTTCCTTATGTTGTCCATTATATCATCAGACCAATGTGTTTCTTGCAAACAGAATATTTCAGCTTTTAACAATCCCTTCACCTTCTCAAACTTATTTACATCTCTTAATCCATTGCTATTCAAACAGGCAATGTTCATAAAGCCCCACATAGCAAGTATTGTCGTTTTTAACAG
>NC_081799.1:1261400-1263900 GCF_963082965.1 Carassius carassius
AATCTCCAGTACATTATATAAGTAGAGAAGAAAACCCAAAAGCTTACAGCACCTGGAATTATTCCCAGGCAGTCTACCATCCAAGTAGTAACCAGTACCAAACATGCTAAGATTCGGAGATCGGGCATTGACTCTTTTTTTTTTTTTTTTTGCAAGATTATTATATAATTAGTGAAACATTTCCAAAAAGCTTACAGCACCTGGTATTCCCAGGCGGTCTCCCATCCAAGTACTAACCAGGCCCAAACCTGCTTAGCTTCCGAGATCAGACGAGATCGGGCATAGCCAGGTTGGTATGGCCGTAAGCGAAAACTGCTGCAAAGAGAGGGCTATTTAAAGATCAGCCACTCTCATCTCCAGTACATTATATAAGTAGGGAAGAAACCCCAAAAGCTTACAGCACCTGGAATTATTCCCAGGCAGTCTACCATCCAAGTAGTAACCAGTACCAAACATGCTAAGATTCGGAGATCGGGCATTGACTCTTTTTTTTTTTTTTTTTTTTTTTTTGCAAGATTATTATATAATTAGTGAAACATTTCCAAAAAGCTTACAGCACCTGGTATTCCCAGGCGGTCTCCCATCCAAGTACTAACCAGGCCCAAACCTGCTTAGCTTCCGAGATCAGACGAGATCGGGCATAGCCAGGTTGGTATGGCCGTAAGCGAAAACTGCTGCAAAGAGAGGGCTATTTAAAGATCAGCCACTCTAATCTCCAGTACATTATATAAGTAGGGAAAAAAACCCAAAAGCTTACAGCACCTGGAATTATTCCCAGGCAGTCTACCATCCAAGTAGTAACCAGTACCAAACATGCTAAGATTCGGAGATCGGGCATTGACTCTTTTTTTTTTTTTTTTTTTTTTTGCAAGATTATTATATAATTAGTGAAACATTTCCAAAAAGCTTACAGCACCTGGTATTCCCAGGCGGTCTCCCATCCAAGTACTAACCAGGCCCAAACCTGCTTAGCTTCCGAGATCAGACGAGATCGGGCATAGCCAGGTTGGTATGGCCGTAAGCGAAAACTGCTGCAAAGAGAGGGCTATTTAAAGATCAGCCACTCTAATCTCCAGTACATTATATAAGTAGGGAAGAAAACCCAAAAGCTTACAGCACCTGGAATTATTCCCAGGCAGTCTACCATCCAAGTAGTAACCAGTACCAAACATGCTAAGATTCGGAGATCGGGCATTGACTCTTTTTTTTTTTTTTTTTGCAAGATTATTATATAATTAGTGAAACATTTCCAAAAAGCTTACAGCACCTGGTATTCCCAGGCGGTCTCCCATCCAAGTACTAACCAGGCCCAAACCTGCTTAGCTTCCGAGATCAGACGAGATCGGGCATAGCCAGGTTGGTATGGCCGTAAGCGAAAACTGCTGCAAAGAGAGGGCTATTTAAAGATCAGCCACTCTCATCTCCAGTACATTATATAAGTAGGGAAGAAACCCCAAAAGCTTACAGCACCTGGAATTATTCCCAGGCAGTCTACCATCCAAGTAGTAACCAGTACCAAACATGCTAAGATTCGGAGATCGGGCATTGACTCTTTTTTTTTTTTTTTTTTTTTTTTTGCAAGATTATTATATAATTAGTGAAACATTTCCAAAAAGCTTACAGCACCTGGTATTCCCAGGCGGTCTCCCATCCAAGTACTAACCAGGCCCAAACCTGCTTAGCTTCCGAGATCAGACGAGATCGGGCATAGCCAGGTTGGTATGGCCGTAAGCGAAAACTGCTGCAAAGAGAGGGCTATTTAAAGATCAGCCACTCTAATCTCCAGTACATTATATAAGTAGGGAAAAAAACCCAAAAGCTTACAGCACCTGGAATTATTCCCAGGCAGTCTACCATCCAAGTAGTAACCAGTACCAAACATGCTAAGATTCGGAGATCGGGCATTGACTCTTTTTTTTTTTTTTTTTTTTTTTGCAAGATTATTATATAATTAGTGAAACATTTCCAAAAAGCTTACAGCACCTGGTATTCCCAGGCGGTCTCCCATCCAAGTACTAACCAGGCCCAAACCTGCTTAGCTTCCGAGATCAGACGAGATCGGGCATAGCCAGGTTGGTATGGCCGTAAGCGAAAACTGCTGCAAAGAGAGGGCTATTTAAAGATCAGCCACTCTAATCTCCAGTACATTATATAAGTAGGGAAGAAAACCCAAAAGCTTACAGCACCTGGAATTATTCCCAGGCAGTCTACCATCCAAGTAGTAACCAGTACCAAACATGCTAAGATTCGGAGATCGGGCATTGACTCTTTTTTTTTTTTTTTTTGCAAGATTATTATATAATTAGTGAAACATTTCCAAAAAGCTTACAGCACCTGGTATTCCCAGGCGGTCTCCCATCCAAGTACTAACCAGGCCCAAACCTGCTTAGCTTCCGAGATCAGACGAGATCGGGCATAGCCAGGTTGGTATGGCCGTAAGCGAAAACTGCTGCAAAGAGAGGGCTATTTAAAGATCAGCCACTCTCATCTCCAGTACATT
>NC_081799.1:1276400-1281400 GCF_963082965.1 Carassius carassius
AATATCTTTCTCTTTGACTTCATTAAAATGCCTCATCCAAAATACATTAGCAATAGGTTTTTTAAAAACAGAATTTCTAAAAAAACAGTAAAACATTCCAACAGTTCCCAAATTTAAGTCAAACCACTTATCTTTCCATTTGAAAAACACATCCATTTTGTTTTCGCTTCTCCCCCCTTTGCTTATTTCATCCAGCCATTGCCTTGGGATTGCCTTTTTTACATCCTCATATTGTCTTCTTAAACCTGACATATTAAAATCCTCCTTCTCCTCTTCCATAGCATCTATAATGACCTGCAATGGTAAAAATCCCTCTTTATATTCCCATAAAACATCTCGTATTTTTAAAATTCCCACCTTCATCCATTTTTTAAAATAGATATCCTGCTCTTGTAGCTTTATCTTTCCATTCAGAAACAGAGGTTGATTTAAAACAACTTCCCTCCCCCTCGGATTAAAATCAACCTCTGTTAAAAAAAGTCTCCAAGCACTTAAAACTTCCTGATAAAATCCTGGTATACCCTCTAGCATCCAATTTTTGAGTTTCATCCATAAAATATTATCCCCCAATTTAAAATTCCCACATTTATTTAGATAAAAACCCATCATTTTTTTCCATTCAGCTTTGTTTGTCCTATCCAGATATTTTTTAACAACTTTCACCCTCATACTTTTCATTTTTTGTTCCACATCCACTAAACCCATCCCTCCCTCATCCAGCTGCCCTATTAATGTAAAATAAGCAATCCTTGGAGGCTTTTTATCCCATAAAAACTCTAAAACACATTTCTTTATCCTTTTTAAAACCCAGTTTGGCAATGGCATCACATGTAAAACATACCACATTTTAGACAACATTAACAAATTCACAATTAATATTTTCCCCCTCAAACTTAAAAACATGTTCCTCCAAAAAATCAACCTTCTCTCCATTCCACCTACTATCCCTTCCCACATATTATCTACTGCCACTTTTTCATTCTTTGCTAACACCACCCCTAAAATCTTTATTTCCTGTACCTCCATGAACTTAAACACCCCTGCTAAATCCACCACCCCTCCAAATTTCATATACACAGTTTTTTCTTCATTGATTTTTGCACCCGTCCCATCACAATAGTATTTAATTTTTTCCATAACCTTTTTAACGCTTTCCATATTTTCCACCACAATTGTTGTATCATCTGCGTATTGAAAGATTTTCTTAAATTCCCCTTCCTCTTCCATTTTTATTCCTTTTATTCCTTCCTCCTTATTTATTAAAAGTCCTAAAGGTTCTGCCACCAAAGAATAAAGCTGTGCTGATAACGGACACCCCTGCCTTATAGACCTTAAAACTTTAAAAGGTTGACTTAAAAATCCATTACATTTTACTTTCGTTAAGATATCCTTGTATAAAATTGCAATCCATTTAATAAAATTTTCCCCAAAACCGAACTTCTTTAAAACAGAAAATAAGAATTTATGCTCCACTCTATCAAATGCTTTTTCAAAATCCAACCTTATAACATATGCTTTCTTTTCCTTTTCTTTTATATAACCTATTATGTCTCTTATGCTACTTGTAATGTCTGCTATGTCCCTCCCTTTTACACCATATGCTTGATTAGTTTCAATTATACTTGGCATTACATTCTTCAATCTGTTAGCTAAAACTTTAGCTAAAATCTTAAAATCAGTATTTAGCATTGTGATGGGTCTAAAATTCTTCAAATTTGTTTTATCACCTTGTTTCTTATAAATTATTTTCATTAAACCTAACCCCATTCTTGGATTGACTCCTTCTTTCCTAAAAATATCATCATAAATCCCCTTTAAAATCACACTGAGTTTTTCTTTAAAAACTTTGTAAAATTCACTTCCAATACCATCTATTCCTGGACTCTTTTTTACTCTTAGGGAGTTTATAGCTTGTATAATTTCTTCCGTTTCTATCTCCTTTTCACAGTCTATTTTATCTTCTTCTCCAACTTTCCTAGTTATTCTTTGCAACAAAACATTTCCCTTCTCCTCCTCCACCCCTTCTGATTTAAAAAGCTTTTCATAAAAAGTCTCTATTTCTTTTAAAATCTCTCCTGTATTAAAAACCGACTGGCCATCTCTGTTTTTAAGCTCTTTGATCATTTCAGCTTTTCCCCTACTTTTTTCGAGATTAAAAAAGAATCTGTTACATTTTTCCCCCTCTATTGTGTATTTAGCTTTACTTCTCAACATCGCTCCCTGGCATTTGTCTTCCTCCATTTTTTTAAGCTTCTCCTCCATTTCAAACACTTTTTGCACATTTACTTCATTTTTGTTTAACTCTTCTTTTAACGTTCTTCTTATTTCTTTTTCCTTTGTCCTTTTCACCCTTTGCAGTATATTACAGAAATTAATTGAATATTTCTTTATTTCAAATTTCACATTTTCCCACCATTGTCTTTTATCTTCTAAATACATTGCATCTTTTTTTTCCTCATCTAATAAATTCTCTATCCCATTTTTAAAACTTTCATGATTTAAGATTTCTGTATTTAAAATCCATACCCCAGGCCCTTTCGTTTCCCTTTTAAAATCCATCCTCATTAAAACCATTTTATGATCACTTAAAGTTGTTTCTTTATAAAGTACATCATCAATAAAACAATCCAAATTTCTTGTGCTCAGAAAATAATCTATCCTAGTTTGGCACATAAAATTCCCAACTAACTGTTTTCTGGAATATTCTCTCTTTTTTCCATTTCTTTCTCTCCAAACATCAATCATATTTTTTTCTTCCATCAATAATTTAAGTTCCTTCCTTCCACCGTCCGTCCTAAAAACCATCCCATTAGCCATGTCTATTTTGCTAAAAACAGTATTAAAATCCCCTGCAACCACCACCCTTTTCCATTTCTCTATTATGTCTCTTAAAACATTAAAATACATTTTCTTATCCTTTTCCTCATTTGGTGCATGTATATTTACTACAATAAATTTTTCATCCTCAAAATCAATTTCTACTGCAATACATTTCCCTTTTTTATCATCATAGATTTGTTTTGTCATAGTAGCTTTCCCTTTTTTAATCAAAATAGCCACTCCTCCTCCCAAACTTTTCTCCCCGTTACTAAAAAATATTTCCCCATCCCACCTTCTTTTAAAATCTTCCATTACATTTCCTTTCCAGTTAGTTTCTTGCAATAAAATCATATCATCATTTTTACACAACTCTTTCATCTTTTCAAATTTCAAAACATTCAATAATCCTCTTGCATTAAAGGACACAATTCTCAACACCATAAAGTAAAACAAAAACGATAAAATACCCATCTTATTAGTCCATATCTTCTCCCTCTTCTAAAAGTCCACCACTGTCCTGATTTTCTGTAAACACTTCCTTCACCACTCTTTTCCTTGCTTTTTCAATATTTGGTGTTACCTTTTTCACTCTTCTTCTTTTGTTCGATGCCCCCGTGCTCCCACCATCCGTGATGTTTCCACTCTCAATGTCTAGCTCCCCTTCTTCGTTGACTCCTTCCTGCTCCTCCACTTTGTCTAGTATATTCTGTATACTCGCCGTTATCTGCATTGGTGTCCATGTCTCTTCCTCTTCCTGTGTTGATGTTGTTAATTCATGTCCATTTCCTATGTTCTTTTCCTTGGATTTTTCTGCGTCCTCCTGTTGCTCCTCCTCATTATCATTCTCATGCATTTGCCCGCTCACTTGATCCTCTTCCTGTTGCTCATTGTCCATCCAACATTCACATTTGTCCAATGTCATTTTACAGTCTGGGCACCTTATCGCAGTACAGTCTCTTGCGAAATGGCCTCTTTCCTCGCATTTGTGACATTTGAAGTCCGGACAGTCCTTCATTATATGGTCAGGGCTCATACACAGTCTACAGGTCTTCACCTGCTTACTGTGTATCACCCTAAAGTATTGAGGACCTCCCTCGGTCTCCATCCTTGTGCTGTATGGTAAAGAAGCCACTTCCTTTGGAAAACGCACTCTTAAGAACCTCGTTCCATCTTCTATATGGGTGCCCGAGTAGAATCTCCTCCTTATTTGAGAAATGGGTGTTACTCCCCATCCTTCAAGCTTATTTAAAATCTCATGGTCATTCATGTATGCAGGCAAATGCATGAACGAGACAACAAAGTCTCTGTTGTGTAACTTTTTGATTTCACAAATTTTACCTTTAATGGTTAGTCCATCAACCAGTTTCTCAGTGTCCTCTTCATGCTCCAATGTAATCTCATATTCCCTCATCTGCTTAGGTCGTATTGCTAAAATTCTTGTTACTTCAATCTTTTCTGTTAGTGCTTTTATAATATCCTCTGCTCTCCCGTCTTGTACCTCCGACAAATCCACCACCACAGTCGCTTCTTTTGTGTAAATCCTCTTATCAGTTATTTCATTGTAATCCTTTTCTCTTTGTCGATAACCCAGTCCATTTTCTGCTTGCCTCCGTGTTCCTCGTGTCAAATCCATGTCAGTTGCCATTAATCTATCCATTTTACATAAAACAAACCCCGACAGATCCCTCCCAAACAGCAGAGCTGTTGGGAGGACACAAATAAAACAAAAATAACAAAATACTACAAACAAAAACACTTATTTTAACCAAACCAAAATAACAAAACACAAAAAGTTTGGGTGAGCCTCCCTCACCCCTCTCTGGCACAATCACTTCCTGTTTGCTCACTAGTGCCTCTAGTGTGCTCAGGTTGGTATGGCCGTAAGCGAAAACTGCTGCAAAGAGAGGGCTATTTAAAGATCAGCCACTCTCATCTCCAGTACATTATATAAGTAGGGAAGAAACCCCAAAAGCTTACAGCACCTGGAATTATTCCCAGGCAGTCTACCATCCAAGTAGTAACCAGTACCAAACATGCTAAGATTCGGAGATCGGGCATTGACTCTTTTTTTTTTTTTTTTTTTTTTGCAAGATTATTATATAATTAGTGAAACATTTCCAAAAAGCTTACAGCACCTGGTATTCCCAGGCGGTCTCCCATCCAAGTACTAACCAGGCCCA
>NC_081799.1:1283900-1293900 GCF_963082965.1 Carassius carassius
ATAATCCAAACATTCTAGTTCCACATCCAAACATTGCCATTTTAGGATCTTCCAAATATCTTTCTCTTTGACTTCATTAAAATGCCTCATCCAAAATACATTAGCAATAGGTTTTTTAAAAACAGAATTTCTAAAAAAACAGTAAAACATTCCAACAGTTCCCAAATTTAAGTCAAACCACTTATCTTTCCATTTGAAAAACACATCCATTTTGTTTTCGCTTCTCCCCCCTTTGCTTATTTCATCCAGCCATTGCCTTGGGATTGCCTTTTTTACATCCTCATATTGTCTTCTTAAACCTGACATATTAAAATCCTCCTTCTCCTCTTCCATAGCATCTATAATGACCTGCAATGGTAAAAATCCCTCTTTATATTCCCATAAAACATCTCGTATTTTTAAAATTCCCACCTTCATCCATTTTTTAAAATAGATATCCTGCTCTTGTAGCTTTATCTTTCCATTCAGAAACAGAGGTTGATTTAAAACAACTTCCCTCCCCCTCGGATTAAAATCAACCTCTGTTAAAAAAAGTCTCCAAGCACTTAAAACTTCCTGATAAAATCCTGGTATACCCTCTAGCATCCAATTTTTGAGTTTCATCCATAAAATATTATCCCCCAATTTAAAATTCCCACATTTATTTAGATAAAAACCCATCATTTTTTTCCATTCAGCTTTGTTTGTCCTATCCAGATATTTTTTAACAACTTTCACCCTCATACTTTTCATTTTTTGTTCCACATCCACTAAACCCATCCCTCCCTCATCCAGCTGCCCTATTAATGTAAAATAAGCAATCCTTGGAGGCTTTTTATCCCATAAAAACTCTAAAACACATTTCTTTATCCTTTTTAAAACCCAGTTTGGCAATGGCATCACATGTAAAACATACCACATTTTAGACAACATTAACAAATTCACAATTAATATTTTCCCCCTCAAACTTAAAAACATGTTCCTCCAAAAAATCAACCTTCTCTCCATTCCACCTACTATCCCTTCCCACATATTATCTACTGCCACTTTTTCATTCTTTGCTAACACCACCCCTAAAATCTTTATTTCCTGTACCTCCATGAACTTAAACACCCCTGCTAAATCCACCACCCCTCCAAATTTCATATACACAGTTTTTTCTTCATTGATTTTTGCACCCGTCCCATCACAATAGTATTTAATTTTTTCCATAACCTTTTTAACGCTTTCCATATTTTCCACCACAATTGTTGTATCATCTGCGTATTGAAAGATTTTCTTAAATTCCCCTTCCTCTTCCATTTTTATTCCTTTTATTCCTTCCTCCTTATTTATTAAAAGTCCTAAAGGTTCTGCCACCAAAGAATAAAGCTGTGCTGATAACGGACACCCCTGCCTTATAGACCTTAAAACTTTAAAAGGTTGACTTAAAAATCCATTACATTTTACTTTCGTTAAGATATCCTTGTATAAAATTGCAATCCATTTAATAAAATTTTCCCCAAAACCGAACTTCTTTAAAACAGAAAATAAGAATTTATGCTCCACTCTATCAAATGCTTTTTCAAAATCCAACCTTATAACATATGCTTTCTTTTCCTTTTCTTTTATATAACCTATTATGTCTCTTATGCTACTTGTAATGTCTGCTATGTCCCTCCCTTTTACACCATATGCTTGATTAGTTTCAATTATACTTGGCATTACATTCTTCAATCTGTTAGCTAAAACTTTAGCTAAAATCTTAAAATCAGTATTTAGCATTGTGATGGGTCTAAAATTCTTCAAATTTGTTTTATCACCTTGTTTCTTATAAATTATTTTCATTAAACCTAACCCCATTCTTGGATTGACTCCTTCTTTCCTAAAAATATCATCATAAATCCCCTTTAAAATCACACTGAGTTTTTCTTTAAAAACTTTGTAAAATTCACTTCCAATACCATCTATTCCTGGACTCTTTTTTACTCTTAGGGAGTTTATAGCTTGTATAATTTCTTCCGTTTCTATCTCCTTTTCACAGTCTATTTTATCTTCTTCTCCAACTTTCCTAGTTATTCTTTGCAACAAAACATTTCCCTTCTCCTCCTCCACCCCTTCTGATTTAAAAAGCTTTTCATAAAAAGTCTCTATTTCTTTTAAAATCTCTCCTGTATTAAAAACCGACTGGCCATCTCTGTTTTTAAGCTCTTTGATCATTTCAGCTTTTCCCCTACTTTTTTCGAGATTAAAAAAGAATCTGTTACATTTTTCCCCCTCTATTGTGTATTTAGCTTTACTTCTCAACATCGCTCCCTGGCATTTGTCTTCCTCCATTTTTTTAAGCTTCTCCTCCATTTCAAACACTTTTTGCACATTTACTTCATTTTTGTTTAACTCTTCTTTTAACGTTCTTCTTATTTCTTTTTCCTTTGTCCTTTTCACCCTTTGCAGTATATTACAGAAATTAATTGAATATTTCTTTATTTCAAATTTCACATTTTCCCACCATTGTCTTTTATCTTCTAAATACATTGCATCTTTTTTTTCCTCATCTAATAAATTCTCTATCCCATTTTTAAAACTTTCATGATTTAAGATTTCTGTATTTAAAATCCATACCCCAGGCCCTTTCGTTTCCCTTTTAAAATCCATCCTCATTAAAACCATTTTATGATCACTTAAAGTTGTTTCTTTATAAAGTACATCATCAATAAAACAATCCAAATTTCTTGTGCTCAGAAAATAATCTATCCTAGTTTGGCACATAAAATTCCCAACTAACTGTTTTCTGGAATATTCTCTCTTTTTTCCATTTCTTTCTCTCCAAACATCAATCATATTTTTTTCTTCCATCAATAATTTAAGTTCCTTCCTTCCACCGTCCGTCCTAAAAACCATCCCATTAGCCATGTCTATTTTGCTAAAAACAGTATTAAAATCCCCTGCAACCACCACCCTTTTCCATTTCTCTATTATGTCTCTTAAAACATTAAAATACATTTTCTTATCCTTTTCCTCATTTGGTGCATGTATATTTACTACAATAAATTTTTCATCCTCAAAATCAATTTCTACTGCAATACATTTCCCTTTTTTATCATCATAGATTTGTTTTGTCATAGTAGCTTTCCCTTTTTTAATCAAAATAGCCACTCCTCCTCCCAAACTTTTCTCCCCGTTACTAAAAAATATTTCCCCATCCCACCTTCTTTTAAAATCTTCCATTACATTTCCTTTCCAGTTAGTTTCTTGCAATAAAATCATATCATCATTTTTACACAACTCTTTCATCTTTTCAAATTTCAAAACATTCAATAATCCTCTTGCATTAAAGGACACAATTCTCAACACCATAAAGTAAAACAAAAACGATAAAATACCCATCTTATTAGTCCATATCTTCTCCCTCTTCTAAAAGTCCACCACTGTCCTGATTTTCTGTAAACACTTCCTTCACCACTCTTTTCCTTGCTTTTTCAATATTTGGTGTTACCTTTTTCACTCTTCTTCTTTTGTTCGATGCCCCCGTGCTCCCACCATCCGTGATGTTTCCACTCTCAATGTCTAGCTCCCCTTCTTCGTTGACTCCTTCCTGCTCCTCCACTTTGTCTAGTATATTCTGTATACTCGCCGTTATCTGCATTGGTGTCCATGTCTCTTCCTCTTCCTGTGTTGATGTTGTTAATTCATGTCCATTTCCTATGTTCTTTTCCTTGGATTTTTCTGCGTCCTCCTGTTGCTCCTCCTCATTATCATTCTCATGCATTTGCCCGCTCACTTGATCCTCTTCCTGTTGCTCATTGTCCATCCAACATTCACATTTGTCCAATGTCATTTTACAGTCTGGGCACCTTATCGCAGTACAGTCTCTTGCGAAATGGCCTCTTTCCTCGCATTTGTGACATTTGAAGTCCGGACAGTCCTTCATTATATGGTCAGGGCTCATACACAGTCTACAGGTCTTCACCTGCTTACTGTGTATCACCCTAAAGTATTGAGGACCTCCCTCGGTCTCCATCCTTGTGCTGTATGGTAAAGAAGCCACTTCCTTTGGAAAACGCACTCTTAAGAACCTCGTTCCATCTTCTATATGGGTGCCCGAGTAGAATCTCCTCCTTATTTGAGAAATGGGTGTTACTCCCCATCCTTCAAGCTTATTTAAAATCTCATGGTCATTCATGTATGCAGGCAAATGCATGAACGAGACAACAAAGTCTCTGTTGTGTAACTTTTTGATTTCACAAATTTTACCTTTAATGGTTAGTCCATCAACCAGTTTCTCAGTGTCCTCTTCATGCTCCAATGTAATCTCATATTCCCTCATCTGCTTAGGTCGTATTGCTAAAATTCTTGTTACTTCAATCTTTTCTGTTAGTGCTTTTATAATATCCTCTGCTCTCCCGTCTTGTACCTCCGACAAATCCACCACCACAGTCGCTTCTTTTGTGTAAATCCTCTTATCAGTTATTTCATTGTAATCCTTTTCTCTTTGTCGATAACCCAGTCCATTTTCTGCTTGCCTCCGTGTTCCTCGTGTCAAATCCATGTCAGTTGCCATTAATCTATCCATTTTACATAAAACAAACCCCGACAGATCCCTCCCAAACAGCAGAGCTGTTGGGAGGACACAAATAAAACAAAAATAACAAAATACTACAAACAAAAACACTTATTTTAACCAAACCAAAATAACAAAACACAAAAAGTTTGGGTGAGCCTCCCTCACCCCTCTCTGGCACAATCACTTCCTGTTTGCTCACTAGTGCCTCTAGTGTGCTCAGGTTGGTATGGCCGTAAGCGAAAACTGCTGCAAAGAGAGGGCTATTTAAAGATCAGCCACTCTCATCTCCAGTACATTATATAAGTAGGGAAGAAACCCCAAAAGCTTACAGCACCTGGAATTATTCCCAGGCAGTCTACCATCCAAGTAGTAACCAGTACCAAACATGCTAAGATTCGGAGATCGGGCATTGACTCTTTTTTTTTTTTTTTTTTTTTTGCAAGATTATTATATAATTAGTGAAACATTTCCAAAAAGCTTACAGCACCTGGTATTCCCAGGCGGTCTCCCATCCAAGTACTAACCAGGCCCAAACCTGCTTAGCTTCCGAGATCAGACGAGATCGGGCATAGCCAGGTTGGTATGGCCGTAAGCGAAAACTGCTGCAAAGAGAGGGCTATTTAAAGATCAGCCACTCTCATCTCCAGTACATTATATAAGTAGGGAAGAAACCCCAAAAGCTTACAGCACCTGGAATTATTCCCAGGCAGTCTACCATCCAAGTAGTAACCAGTACCAAACATGCTAAGATTCGGAGATCGGGCATTGACTCTTTTTTTTTTTTTTTTTTTTTGCAAGATTATTATATAATTAGTGAAACATTTCCAAAAAGCTTACAGCACCTGGTATTCCCAGGCGGTCTCCCATCCAAGTACTAACCAGGCCCAAACCTGCTTAGCTTCCGAGATCAGACGAGATCGGGCATAGCCAGGTTGGTATGGCCGTAAGCGAAAACTGCTGCAAAGAGAGGGCTATTTAAAGATCAGCCACTCTAATCTCCAGTACATTATATAAGTAGGGAAGAAAACCCAAAAGCTTACAGCACCTGGAATTATTCCCAGGCAGTCTACCATCCAAGTAGTAACCAGTACCAAACATGCTAAGATTCGGAGATCGGGCATTGACTCTTTTTTTTTTTTTGCAAGATTATTATATAATTAGTGAAACTTTCCAAAAAGCTTACAGCACCTGGTATTCCCAGGCGGTCTCCCATCCAAGTACTAACCAGGCCCAAACCTGCTTAGCTTCCGAGATCAGACGAGATCGGGCATAGCCAGGTTGGTATAGCCGTAAGCGAAAACTGCTGCAAAGAGAGGGCTATTTAAAGATCAGCCACTCTAATCTCCAGTACATTATATAAGTAGGGAAGAAACCCAAAAAGCTTACAGCACCTGGAATTATTCCCAGGCAGTCTACCATCCAAGTAGTAACCAGTACCAAACATGCTAAGATTCGGAGATCGGTCATTGACTCTTTTTTTTTTTTTTTTTTGCAAGATTATTATATAATTAGTGAAACATTTCCAAAAAGCTTACAGCACCTGGTATTCCCAGACGGTCTCCCATCCAAGTACTAACCAGGCCCAAACCTGCTTAGCTTCCGAGATCAGACGAGATCGGGCATAGCCAGGTTGGTATGGCCGTAAGCGAAAACTGCTGCAAAGAGAGGGCTATTTAAAGATCAGCCACTCTCATCTCCAGTACATTATATAAGTAGGGAAGAAAACCCAAAAGCTTACAGCACCTGGAATTATTCCCAGGCAGTCTACCATCCAAGTAGTAACCAGTACCAAACATGCTAAGATTCGGAGATCGGGCATTGACTCTTTTTTTTTTTTTTTTTTTTGCAAGATTATTATATAATTAGTGAAACATTTCCAAAAAGCTTACAGCACCTGGTATTCCCAGGCGGTCTCCCATCCAAGTACTAACCAGGCCCAAACCTGCTTAGCTTCCGAGATCAGACGAGATCGGGCATAGCCAGGTTGGTATGGCCGTAAGCGAAAACTGCTGCAAAGAGAGGGCTATTTAAAGATCAGCCACTCTAATCTCCAGTACATTATATAAGTAGGGAAGAAAACCCAAAAGCTTACAGCACCTGGAATTATTCCCAGGCAGTCTACCATCCAAGTAGTAACCAGTACCAAACATGCTAAGATTCGGAGATCGGGCATTGACTCTTTTTTTTTTTTTTTTTTTGCAAGATTATTATATAATTAGTGAAACATTTCCAAAAAGCTTACAGCACCTGGTATTCCCAGACGGTCTCCCATCCAAGTACTAACCAGGCCCAAACCTGCTTAGCTTCCGAGATCGGGCATAGCCAGGTTGGTATGGCCGTAAGCGAAAACTGCTGCAAAGAGAGGGCTATTTAAAGATCAGCCACTCTAATCTCCAGTACATTATATAAGTAGGGAAGAAAACCCAAAAGCTTACAGCACCTGGAATTATTCCCAGGCAGTCTACCATCCAAGTAGTAACCAGTACCAAACATGCTAAGATTCGGAGATCGGGCATTGACTCTTTTTTTTTTTTTTGCAAGATTATTATATAATTAGTGAAACTTTCCAAAAAGCTTACAGCACCTGGTATTCCCAGGCGGTCTCCCATCCAAGTACTAACCAGGCCCAAACCTGCTTAGCTTCCGAGATCAGACGAGATCGGGCATAGCCAGGTTGGTATGGCCGTAAGCGAAAACTGCTGCAAAGAGAGGGCTATTTAAAGATCAGCCACTCTAATCTCCAGTACATTATATAAGTAGGGAAGAAACCCAAAAAGCTTACAGCACCTGGAATTATTCCCAGGCAGTCTACCATCCAAGTAGTAACCAGTACCAAACATGCTAAGATTCGGAGATCGGTCATTGACTCTTTTTTTTTTTTTTTTTTGCAAGATTATTATATAATTAGTGAAACATTTCCAAAAAGCTTACAGCACCTGGTATTCCCAGACGGTCTCCCATCCAAGTACTAACCAGGCCCAAACCTGCTTAGCTTCCGAGATCAGACGAGATCGGGCATAGCCAGGTTGGTATGGCCGTAAGCGAAAACTGCTGCAAAGAGAGGGCTATTTAAAGATCAGCCACTCTAATCTCCAGTACATTATATAAGTAGGGAAGAAACCCCAAAAGCTTACAGCACCTGGAATTATTCCCAGGCAGTCTACCATCCAAGTAGTAACCAGTACCAAACATGCTAAGATTCGGAGATCGGTCATTGACTCTTTTTTTTTTTTTTTTTTTGCAAGATTATTATATAATTAGTGAAACATTTCCAAAAAGCTTACAGCACCTGGTATTCCCAGGCGGTCTCCCATCCAAGTACTAACCAGGCCCAAACCTGCTTAGCTTCCGAGATCGGGCATAGCCAGGTTGGTATGGCCGTAAGCGAAAACTGCTGCAAAGAGAGGGCTATTTAAAGATCAGCCACTCTAATCTCCAGTACATTATATAAGTAGGGAAGAAAACCCAAAAGCTTACAGCACCTGGAATTATTCCCAGGCAGTCTACCATCCAAGTAGTAACCAGTACCAAACATGCTAAGATTCGGAGATCGGGCATTGACTCTTTTTTTTTTTTTTGCAAGATTATTATATAATTAGTGAAACTTTCCAAAAAGCTTACAGCACCTGGTATTCCCAGGCGGTCTCCCATCCAAGTACTAACCAGGCCCAAACCTGCTTAGCTTCCGAGATCAGACGAGATCGGGAATAGCCAGGTTGGTATGGCCATAAGCGAAAACTGCTGCAAAGAGAGGGCTATTTAAAGATCAGCCACTCTAATCTCCAGTACATTATATAAGTAGGGAAGAAAACCCAAAAGCTTACAGCACCTGGAATTATTCCCAGGCAGTCTACCATCCAAGTAGTAACCAGTACCAAACATGCTAAGATTCGGAGATCGGGCATTGACTCTTTTTTTTTTTTTTTTGCAAGATTATTATATAATTAGTGAAACATTTCCAAAAAGCTTACAGCACCTGGTATTCCCAGGCGGTCTCCCATCCAAGTACTAACCAGGCCCAAACCTGCTTAGCTTCCGAGATCAGACGAGATCGGGCATAGCCAGGTTGGTATGGCCGTAAGCGAAAACTGCTGCAAAGAGAGGGCTATTTAAAGATCAGCCACTCTAATCTCCAGTACATTATATAAGTAGGGAAGGAACCCCAAAAGCTTACAGCACCTGGAATTATTCCCAGGCAGTCTACCATCCAAGTAGTAACCAGTACCAAACATGCTAAGATTCGGAGATCGGTCATTGACTCTTTTTTTTTTTTTTTTTTGCAAGATTATTATATAATTAGTGAAACATTTCCAAAAAGCTTACAGCACCTGGTATTCCCAGGCGGTCTCCCATCCAAGTACTAACCAGGCCCAAACCTGCTTAGCTTCCGAGATCGGGCATAGCCAGGTTGGTATGGCCGTAAGCGAAAACTGCTGCAAAGAGAGGGCTATTTAAAGATCAGCCACTCTAATCTCCAGTACATTATATAAGTAGGGAAGAAAACCCAAAAGCTTACAGCACCTGGAATTATTCCCAGGCAGTCTACCATCCAAGTAGTAACCAGTACCAAACATGCTAAGATTCGGAGATCGGGCATTGAGTCTTTTTTTTTTTTTTTGCAAGATTATTATATAATTAGTGAAACATTTCCAAAAAGCTTACAGCACCTGGTATTCCCAGGCGGTCTCCCATCCAAGTACTAACCAGGCCCAAACCTGCTTAGCTTCCGAGATCAGACGAGATCGGGCATAGCCAGGTTGGTATGGCCGTAAGCGAAAACTGCTGCAAAGAGAGGGCTATTTAAAGATCAGCCACTCTAATCTCCAGTACATTATATAAGTAGGGAAGAAAACCCAAAAGCTTACAGCACCTGGAATTATTCCCAGGCAGTCTACCATCCAAGTAGTAACCAGTACCAAACATGCTAAGATTCGGAGATCGGGCATTGACTCTTTTTTTTTTTTTTTTTTTGCAAGATTATTATATAATTAGTGAAACATTTCCAAAAAGCTTACAGCACCTGGTATTCCCAGGCGGTCTCCCATCCAAGTACTAACCAGGCCCAAACCTGCTTAGCTTCCGAGATCAGACGAGATCGGGCATAGCCAGGTTGGTATGGCCGTAAGCGAAAACTGCTGCAAAGAGAGGGCTATTTAAAGATCAGCCACTCTAATCTCCAGTACATTATATAAGTAGGGAAGAAAACCCAAAAGCTTACAGCACCTGGAATTATTCCCAGGCAGTCTACCATCCAAGTAGTAACCAGTACCAAACATGCTAAGATTCGGAGATCGGGCATTGACTCTTTTTTTTTTTTTTTTTTTGCAAGATTATTATATAATTAGTGAAACATTTCCAAAAAGCTTACAGCACCTGGTATTCCCAGACGGTCTCCCATCCAAGTACTAACCAGGCCCAAACCTGCTTAGCTTCCGAGATCGGGCATAGCCAGGTTGGTATGGCCGTAAGCGAAAACTG
>NC_081799.1:1298900-1301400 GCF_963082965.1 Carassius carassius
ATAAAATCACATACAATTTTATTCAATTCATTCATCACCCACCCTGGCATTTCCATTACACTCATTACATAAACACAAACTGACAACAGCAGACTATTTACTACTATTACTTTCCCATTTAATTTTAATTTCCTCCCTTTCCATGCTGCACTTGCTGTTCTTATTTTATTAATCACCCCAGACCAGGTCACATCTCTTGCCTCTTTGCTTTCGACCCCTAAATATACCCCTAATACTTTTATATATTTTTCCTCCACTCTTATCCCTACCTCTACTCTCTCTACCTCCCCTATATACATTAATTCAGATTTATCTACATTTATTTTTGCCCCTGATGCTTTCCCGAACCTCTTCACTATCTCTAAAACTCTTTTTACACTGTTTCCTTCCCTCACTGTGATTGTGGTGTCATCTGCATATTGGTTTACAGTACACATTCCTCCATATGGCAACTCAATACCAACTACTCTTCTATCCCTCTTGATTAGAGTGGCTAGAGGCTCTACTGAAATTGCATATAATAATGCAGACAGGGGACATCCCTGTCTCACTGACCTTCCTATCTTAAACCTGTCTGTTAATACTCCATTTATTTTTATGCAACTTTTTGCTTTCTCATATAGTCTCCTCACCCACCCTATCATTCTCATTCCAAATCCAAACTTCTCTAATACCCTAAATAAGTATTTGTGTTCTACCCTATCGAATGCTTTATTCCAATCTATCCCTAGTACTATTCCTCCCTTCTTATCTCGTTTCATGTATTCTATCACGTCCCTAACTGTCCCTATCGTGTCTGCTATATCCCTGCCTGGTATGCTGTAACTCTGTGTTGGTTGCACTATACTTCCAATGACTTTTTTTACTCTGTTCGCTAAAACTTTAGTCAATATTTTATAATCCACATTTAATAGACTGATTGGTCTGTAGTTCTCTATATCCAACCTATTCCCCTTTTTATGCACCAAAGCTATCACTCCCTCTACCAATCTATTTTGCACCATCCCTGTTCTTTCCATCTCCTTGAACACTTTAAACTAAAATCGGTGCTACCTCTTCTCTATATGTTTTATACCATTCAATACCAATCCCATCACTCCCTGGACTTTTTCCACTTTTCAACCCCCCTATTGCCTTTTCTACTTCATTCTCGTCTATCTCCCTATCACACCATTCTGCATCCTCCTTATTTAGAATATTTTCTACGCTTTCTAATACTCCATCTATACTTCTCTCATCTACTTCTCCTCTCCTATATAATTCTCCATAGAATTCTTGAACTCTCTCCAAAATCTCTACATAATCTTTGGTTGTTTTACCCTCTTTTGTATTTATTTCATTTATATATGTTTTACTTTGTCTCCTTTTCTCTAGCCCTAAAAAATACCCTGTACATTTTTCACCCTCTAATGCATATTTTGCCTTGCTTCGTAAAATAGCCCCTCTGCATTTCTCCCTTTCATATTTTTCTAGTGCCATCTTAACCTCTATATATTTTTCCATACTGTATCCTTCTTCATCTTCAGCCTTAACTAACTCCTCTCTCAATCTTTCCCTAAGCGTACTTTCCTCCTTCTTCATCTTTCCTTTTCTTTTTTTACTATATTTTATACTAATTAACTTGATTTGATCCTTTATTTCCTCCCATCTCTCCGCTATTGTACCCTCTAATCCACCGTCTCCTGTATACTCATCTATCTTCTCTTTTTCCCTATTTAATAGATCCTTCATCTGTATCTCATACTCTTCATCTTCAATATACCCTGCATTCAATATCCACATCCCTCCTCCTACCTCCTCGCTCCCTACCTTAATTCTGAACCTTACACTATCGTGATCACTTAAACCATTTACCTGATGTTTTATCCCGTCTATGTATCTAATCATTTCCTCCTCAACCAACACTAAATCTATTCTACTCTGTTTTAATATACCTTCTCTTAACTGCCTTCTAGTAAATTCTCTTTTTTCCGGATTTTCGTACCTCCACACATCTATTAACCCCTTTTCTCTCATTATCTCCATCAACATTCCCCTTGACTTTTCCCATCTAAATTTTACCCCCTTTCCCACATCCAATCTACTACATTTTATATTGAAATCTCCCACTATAATACATTTCCCCACAATTAATCCTTTTAACTCTTCCAAAATTTCCCTCCTTTCCACTTCTATATTTGGAACATATATATTTATTAATCTAAACTCCATATCTCTATACATAAATTCAACCACTAAAATCCTTCCCCTCTGGTCTTTATACACCTCTCTTATACCTTCTACAATCTCTTTTTTAAATAATATTGCCACACCTCTTGCATTTTTTGCACCATTATTATAGTATATGTCCCCTCTCCACTCTTCTCTCATCTCCTTTACTTTATCCTCCTCCCAGTTTGTCTCCTGTATACAGATTATATCACTCCTATAAGTAAATAATAATTTTTTCATCTTGTTTTTATCCCGTAACCCATTTATATTTATTGAAGTTACAGTGGCC
>NC_081799.1:1311400-1313900 GCF_963082965.1 Carassius carassius
CTTTTTTAAAGATCTCTTCATATACTTCTTTTAAAATACTGGTTAAAAAATCTTTAAAAACAATATAAAATTCACTCCCCAAACCATCTATACCTGGACTTTTATTTTTGTTTAATTCACTTATTGCTCTTTTTATCTCTTCTTCTCTTATCTCTTCATCACACTCTTTTTTGTCTACTTCTCCTACTGTTGTTTTTATTTGCTTAAGTAACTCCAATTTCTCTTCTTCCTTCAACCCCTCCGTACTAAACAGGTTCTCATAATATGCTTTTACTTCTTTTAATATTTCCTCATTTGTTTCCACCACTACACCATTTTTTCCTCTTATTTCTTTAATCATTCCAGCTTTCCCTCGTATTTTTTCTAGATCAAAGAAAAATTTTGTACATTTTTCTCCCTCCACAGTATATTTAGCTTTACTTCTTAGTCTTGCTCCTTCATATTTTTTCTCTTCCATTTCTTTCAATATTCCCTCCAATTCTTTTATTTTTTGTATATCTTTCCCATTCTCATTTAATTCCTTTTCCAATTTTTCTCTTATTTCTCTCTCCTTCTTCCTCTTACATATCTGTATTAATTTGCAATACTTTATTGTGAATTTTTTAACTAAATATTTAACATTTTCCCACCATATCCTTTTATCTTCACTGTACATTTCATTCTCCTTTTCTTTTTCAATAATTTCTTTAATACTTAAAACATACTCCTCATTCTTCAAAACCTCTACATTTAACACCCATACACCCGGCCCTCTTTTCACTGAACTCCAGTCTACTTGCAAAAAAATTGGTTTATGGTCACTTAAGCTTGATTCTTCATATTTAATGTTACCGATATATCCTGCAATGTTCCTTGTACACAAAATAAAATCAATCCTTGTCTTACACATAAAATTCCCTACTAATTGCCTCCTTGAATATTCTTTCTTTTTTTCATTTCTTTCTCTCCATACATCAATCATATTATTTTCTTCCATTAATAGTTTCAGTTCTTTTCTTCCTTTATCATTTTTAAAAACCATTCCCTCACCCATTTCTAATTTACTGAAAACGGTATTAAAATCACCCATCATAATAACTTCTTTATGCTTTTTTAAAAAATCTCTTAATACATTAAAATATTCCTTCTTTTCATTCTCTACAGTCGGTGCATGAATATTAACTACAATAACTTTTTTCTCCTCATACTCCATTTCAACCGCAATACATTTCCCATCTACGTCATTATATATTGTTTTACATGATACCCCACAGTTTTCTTTTATTAAAATCGCAACTCCTCTTCCAAGCCTCCCATCACCATTGTTATATAAAATCTCTCCGCTCCACCTTTTCCTTATTTCAGTCATGTACTCTTCCCTCCAGTTAGTTTCTTGTAATAAAATCACATCCTCTCCTTTACACATTTCTTTCACCTTTTCAAATTTACCCATGTCCATCAATCCCCTTGCATTAAAAGTAACACAACTTAAAACCATTAAAATAAATAAAAATAAATACATAAAAACCATTATTTTCCATCTTCTCCCTCCAGCCCTCTTAACACTTCATATCTGTTTACACTTTTTACTCGGCCCCTTGTCATTAACTTTTTTCTTGCATTTTCCACATTTGGTTTTACCTTTAATGTTCTTCTTCTACTTTGTCCTCTCTCCCCTCTGTCTTTTCCCATGTTGTCCATCCTTGTTTCTTCTTCACTGTCCATTTCTTTGTTTTGATCATACATTCCCTGTTCATCCCTCTCCACATTATCCAAAAGATTTTTAAAACTGTCAGATATTTCCATTTCTGTCCATTGGGTATTCTGTTCTGCTGTTTGTTCCTCATCCATATCATTCTTTTTTCCTTCTTCTTCTTCCTCTTGGTTTCCTGTTCCTCCTTCTGTTTCCTTTTGTGATAATCCTTCATCCCCTTGTCCTTCATCAATATCTCCTTCCTCTTCAGTGTTTCCTTCATGCACCTGTCCGTCCACCCGATGCTCCATACCTCCTTCCTCTCCCTCCATCCAACATTCACACTTGTTTAAAATCTTTTGACACTCCGGGCATCTGACCGCATTGCAATCCCTTGCGAAATGTCCCCTTTCCTCGCACTTGTGACACTTAAATTCAGGGCATTCTTTGAGCAGATGATCCGGGCTCATGCACAGCTTACAGGTCTTCACCTGGTGGCTGTGCATCACCCTAAAGTACTGCGGCCCTTCTGCTGTTTCCAGCTTTGTGCTGTAGGGCAATGATGCCACCTCCTTGGGGAATCTCACTTTTAAAAACCTTGTTCCATCCTCTATTTCAGTGCCCGGGTAGCACCTTCTTTTTAATTTTGAAATGGGATTAACTCCCCATCCCTCCAATTTTCTAAAAATGTCTTTATCATCAAGGTAGACGGGCAGGTGCATGAAGGAAACAACATAATCTCTATTTTGCAGTTTCTTTATCTCACAGTTAACTCCTTTAATTAACAATCCCTCAGTCAGTTCATCACATGTTTCTTCTTTCTCCATT
>NC_081799.1:1323900-1343900 GCF_963082965.1 Carassius carassius
AGCGAAAACTGCTGCAAAGAGAGGGCTATTTAAAGATCAGCCACTCTAATCTCCAGTACATTATATAAGTAGGGAAGAAAACCCAAAAGCTTACAGCACCTGGAATTATTCCCAGGCAGTCTACCATCCAAGTAGTAACCAGTACCAAACATGCTAAGATTCGGAGATCGGGCATTGACTCTTTTTTTTTTTTTTTTTTTTTGCAAGATTATTATATAATTAGTGAAACATTTCCAAAAAGCTTACAGCACCTGGTATTCCCAGGCGGTCTCCCATCCAAGTACTAACCAGGCCCAAACCTGCTTAGCTTTCGAGATCAGACGAGATCGGGCATAGCCAGGTTGGTATGGCCGTAAGCGAAAACTGCTGCAAAGAGAGGGCTATTTAAAGATCAGCCACTCTAATCTCCAGTACATTATATAAGTAGGGAAGAAAACCCAAAAGCTTACAGCACCTGGAATTATTCCCAGGCAGTCTACCATCCAAGTAGTAACCAGTACCAAACATGCTAAGATTCGGAGATCGGGCATTGACTCTTTTTTTTTTTTTTTTTTGCAAGATTATTATATAATTAGTGAAACATTTCCAAAAAGCTTACAGCACCTGGTATTCCCAGACGGTCTCCCATCCAAGTACTAACCAGGCCCAAACCTGCTTAGCTTCCGAGATCGGGCATAGCCTTTTTTTTTTTTTTTTTTTTTTTTTTATTAAAGAAATTTCAAATAAAGTACAATAGATTAAACACAAGCAATAGAAAATACAGCATTTCTTCTATACACATCTCTACATTACACATCTTTCCTTTACATAGATAATTTAAAAATGTCCTTCACTTCCTGGCAGCTTCCACATTGAATCATTTAAAACACAATAAACTTTTGGGGTAAAAACATCATAAAAATAATCCAACATATTTACACCTTTAAAATACACATACAGCCTTTCAATATATAATTCGGTTTTCCTTTTAAACACAGTCCAAACATCCAACACAATGATTTCCTTTTTAGCCACAGTTCTTCTCTCCCATATTGCACTTTTCATTAGCATTACACACAGATTAATAAAATTTTTGTTTTGACACTTTTTTTCCCAACCAAACATCACCACTCTGTTCCATTCCATTACATTTTCATCCCAGTCTTCAGTCACATCTTTAATTAAACATTTACATTTTCTTAAAAACTCCTCCAGTTCTCTACAATATAAAAACATATGTAAAATCCCCTCTTCCTTTTCCTGGCACACTTTACACAGAGCATTTTCTTCCCTTCCTATTTTATTTAAAATAATCTCAGTAAAAACCACTTTATGCCTTATAAAATACTCCAAACATCCCAATTTAGTTTCCACACACTTCCCTGTCATGTTTCTCCATATATACTCATTTTTTAAATCTTTGAATTTCTGCATCCAGTATCCATTTGCAATAGGCTCTTTAAAAACACCATCTCTAAAAGAACAATAAATCATTTTCAGAGTACATTCCTTAAAATCATACAGTTTTTCCCCTAATTTCACGTAAATACATTTCTCTTTTGGCTCTTCTTCCATACATTCTATTCTTTTAATCCACTCTTTGGGTATTGCGCTTTTAATGATTTCATATTTATTTTTTATGTCTTGTTCACTGTAATCCTCTTTTGCCTCCTCCATTGCATCTATAATAAATTGTGTCGGTAAAAAACCTTCTTTAAATTCATACAATACATCTCTCACTCTTGTTATCCCCACTTCCATCCATTTCTTTAAAAAAATCCCTTTGTCTTGTTTTAAAATGTTTTGGTTTAAGAACAGAGGTTGATTTAAAATGTGTTCTCTCCCATGTGGATCAAACTCAACTTTATCTAAAAATTTTCCCCAAGCACTTAAAATTTCTCTATAAAACTCTGGTAAATTTTCTGTCATCCAATTCTTCGTTTTCATCCATAAAATTCCATCCCCCATGTTAAGATCCCCACATTTGTTTAAAAAATATTTCATCGTCTTTTTCCACTCTGGTTTGTCCTCATCTTGTAGGTATTTCTTCACTACTTTCACTCTCAAACTATTTTTCCTCTGTTCCACATCTATTAAACCTAAACCCCCCTTCTCTACCGCCCCTAAAATCGTATTAAAAGCTATTCTTGCTGGCTTCCCCTCCCATAAAAAGTCAAGAAAACATTTCTTCAACCTCTTTTCTGTCCACATTGGCATATGCGACACATATAAAACATTCCATAGCTTAGACACCATTAAAACATTCAATACTAAAACCTTCCCTTTTAAGTTTAAAGTTCTTAATTTCCAAAAATTTAACCTTCTCTCTATTCCTGTTACTAGTTCCACCCACATTTCATCTCTTACTTTCATCTCATTTTTACCCATTAAAATTCCTAAAATCCTAATTTCTTCCACTTCCTTAAAATTAAAACTATCCTTTAAAACCATTGCTTTACCAAATCTCATATATACCGTCTTTTCTTCATTTACTTTACTCCCAGATCCTTTACAATATTCCTCTACAACATTCATAACTTCTTTGATGCTCTCCTTTCCTTTTACTATTATCGTTGTGTCATCAGCATATTGAAAAACCTTTCCCTCAGCATTATTTTCCTCAATTTCAATTCCAATTATTCCTTCTTTTTGTTTTATGGCCAATCCTAACGGTTCCGATACAAGTGAATATAATAATGCCGAAAGCGGACAACCCTGTCTTATCGATCTTGTGATTTTAAAACATTCTGTTAAAAACCCATTACACTTTATTCTCGTTAAAGCGCCCTTATATAAAATCTCAATATATTTGATAAAATCTCCCCCAAAACCAAATTTCTTTAAAACATCAAATAAATACTCGTGTTCAACCCGATCAAATGCTTTTTCAAAATCTAGACTAATTATGTAACCATCTTCATTTAGTTCTTTCATATACCATATTGTGTCTCTTATACTCATTGTTATATCCGCTATATCCCTTCCTTTTACTCCGTATGCTTGGTTTGTTTCGATTATACTTGGCATTACTTCCTTTAACCTGTTTGCTAAAACCTTTGATAAAATCTTAAAATCTGTGTTAAGCATTGTGATCGGCCTATAGTTTTTTAAATCTACCTTTTCTCCTTTCCTTTTATATATCAGTTTTGTTATCCCCATCCCCATTCTTTCATTAACTTCTTCTTTTTCAAAAATCTCACTAAAAACTTCCTTTAAAATCTTGGTTAAAATCTCTTTAAAACATATATAAAATTCACTTCCCAAACCATCTATTCCTGGACTTTTCTGTTTATTCAGCTGCTGTATTGCTCTTTCAATCTCTTCTTCACCAATTTTTTGATCGCATTCTTTTTTATCTTCCTTACTCACTTTTACTTTTATTCGATTCAACAATTCAATTTTTTCGTTTTCTTCTACACCCCTGGCACTAAAAAGATCTTCATAAAAATTCTTTATTTCTTCTAAAATCTTTTCATTCCCCTCTACAACTTCCCCATTTTTCCCTCTTACCTGTTTTATTGTTTCAGCTTTCCCTCTCTTTTTTTCCAAATCAAAAAAAAACTTTGTGCACTTTTCTCCCTCCACAGTATATTTAGCTTTGCTCCTTAACCTCGCCCCCTCATATTCTTTTTCCTCTATTTCCTTCAGTTTTTCATCCATTTCCTTTATCTTTTGTATATCTTTATTTTCTTTATTCAATTCCGCTTCCAAACATTCCTTTATTTTTTTTTCGTTGTATCTTTTGCATTTGCGTATTATGCTACAATACTTAATTGAGAATTTTTTTATTAAAAACTTTACATTCTCCCACCAAATTCTCTTATCTTCTTCATACATTTCATTTTCCTTTTCTTTTTCTATAATTTCTTTAACCTTTAATACATAGTCTTCATTTTCTAACATTTTTGTATTTAAAACCCATATTCCTGGCCCTCTTTGCACTTTATTCCAATCCAATTTAAAAAATAAGAACTTGTGATCGCTAAAACTTGTTTCTTCATACTTAATATTTTCTATAAAATTCTCCACATTTCTTGTACATAAAATAAAATCAATTCTTGTTTCACACACAAACTGCCCCACTATTTGCCTTCTTGAAAACTCTTTTTTCTTTTCATTTCTTTCTCTCCACACATCTATCATATTATTTTCTGCCATTAAAGCTTTTAATTCTTTTCTCCCTTTGTCAGTTTTAAAAACCATTCCATCTGCCATGTCTTGTTTACTAAAAACCGTATTAAAATCCCCCATCATTATTATTTCTTTATACTTCTTTACAAAACTACTTAAAACATAAAAAAACTCTTTCTTTTCCTTCTCCTCCGTTGGTGCATGTACATTTACTAAAATCAATTCCCTTCCTTCATGTTTTGTCTCTACAACCATACATTTACCCATCGTATCTTTGTATAAAATTTGACTTGCTTTAAAAACATCATCCTTCATTAAAAAAGCCACACCTCTCCCAAACCTCCCATCTCCATTATTGTACAAAATCCCTCCTCCCCATCTCTTTTTATATTCATTCATTACATTTTCTCTCCAGTTTGTTTCCTGTAGTACAATAATGTCTTCTCTTTTACATTTTTCTTTTATATTTTCAAATTTCTTTAAGTTCAAAAGTCCTCTTGCATTAAAAGTCACAACACTTAAAACCATTAAAAAGAAAAATAATAAATATCTAAAACCCATCATTCTCAGTCTTTCTCCTCCAATTCCTTTAACACCTCAAACCTATTTAAACATTTCACTTTTTTTCTTGAACTTTCTATATTTGGCTTTACCTTTAGCGATCTTCTTCGTATTTTTCCCCTCTCCGCCTTTTCCTTCTCATCCTCCTCCATACTAATTTCTCCTTCGTTATCAGTTTCTTTGTCTTGTTCTTTTCCTTTTTGTCCATGAATTGAAGATATGTCCATCGGTGTAATTTGTGTGTCCTCTTCTCTTATTTGTTCATTGTTATTTTCTTTTTCTTTTTCTCCTTCTCCTTCCTGTCTGTTGTTTGTTCCTTCCTCTGTTTCCTTTGGTTGTAATTTGTCTTCTTCATGTCTTTCATCACAATGTCCTTCATCATTGTTTTCTTCATGCACCTGTCTGTCCACCTGTTCTTTCCTTCCACCTACCACCCCCTCCATCCAGCATTCACATTTATTTAAAATTTCTTGGCAATCCGGACACCTGACAGCATTGCAGTCTCGTGCAAAATGTCCCCTTTCCAAACATTTATGGCACTTGAATTCTGGGCACTCTTTCAGTAGATGTTCTGGGCTCATGCACAGCCTACAAGTCTTCACCTGGTGGCTGTGCATCACCCTAAAGTACTGGGGGCCTTCAGCTGTTTCAATCTTAGTGCTGTAAGGGAGTGATGCCACTTCTTTGGGGAACCTCACCTTTACAAACCTTGTGCCGTCTTCGATGTCAGTGTCCGGATAGCACCTTCTTTTGATTTTAGATATGGGGGAAACCCCCCATCCTTCCAATTTGTTTACAATTTCCTTATCCTCCAGGTAGACAGGCAGGTGCATGAAGGAAACAACGTAATCTTTATTTTGCAGTTTTTTTACTTCACAGTCCACTCCCTTTATTGTCAATCCATTGATTAAAATGTCACACATTTCTTCCTGTTCCAATGTCAGTTCATATTCTTTGCCTTGTCTGGGTCTTACAGCCAACACCTTTCCACTTCCAATTTTTTCTGAGATTGCTTTAATTATATCCTCTCCTCTCACACCAATCACATTCTCTGTACTCACGATCACTGTTGCCTCCTTTAAATATTTTCTTTCACCAAATCTTTTCCTTGCTTCTTGATCTTTTACATTTCCAGCTCTTTGTCGCTTCTCCAGTCCAGTGTCATTTGCCGTGCGTGTTCCTCCAGCCAGTCCATTGTCGTTTGCCATAATTGTTCCTCCAGCCATTCTAGTGTCGTTTACCATGCGTGTTCCTCCAGCCAGTCCAGTGTTGTTTGCCATGCTTGTTCCTCCAGCCAGTCCAGTGTCGATTGCCATGCGTGTTCCTCCAGCCAGTCCAGTGTCGCTTGCCGTGCATGTTCCTCCTGCCAGTCCATTGTCATTTGCCATTCGAGTCTCTCCAGCCAGTTCCGAGTCGTTACCATACAATCCGTCCATTTTTGAGAAAAAAAAAAGATCAACCACCCTCCAGACAGCGATATGCTGCTGTTAGGTGGCTTTCAAAAAAGAAAAAATGCCAAAGAAACAATCACAGATTCACAAAACAAACAAAACAACCACAAATAGAAAAACACAAAATGGAGGAGAGCCTTCCTCTCCCAACTGCAGCCAACACTTCCTGTAGCTCTCTAGCGCCCTCAGGTTGGTATGGCCGTAAGCGAAAACTGCTGCAAAGAGAGGGCTATTTAAAGATCAGCCACTCTAATCTCCAGTACATTATATAAGTAGGGAAGAAAACCCAAAAGCTTACAGCACCTGGAATTATTCCCAGGCAGTCTACCATCCAAGTAGTAACCAATACCAAACATGCTAAGATTCGGAGATCGGGCATTGACTCTTTTGTTTTTTTTTTTTTTTTTTTTTTTTTTTTTGCAAGATTATTATATAATTAGTGAAACATTTCCAAAAAGCTTACAGCACCTGGTATTCCCAGGCGGTCTCCCATCCAAGTACTAACCAGGCCCAAACCTGCTTAGCTTCCGAGATCAGACGAGATCGGGCATAGCCAGGTTGGTATGGCCGTAAGCGAAAACTGCTGCAAAGAGAGGGCTATTTAAAGATCAGCCACTCTAATCTCCAGTACATTATATAAGTAGGGAAGAAACCCAAAAAGCTTACAGCACCTGGAATTATTCCCAGGCAGTCTACCATCCAAGTAGTAACCAGTACCAAACATGCTAAGATTCGGAGATCGGTCATTGACTCTTTTTTTTTTTTTTTTGCAAGATTATTATATAATTTGTGAAACATTTCCAAAAAGCTTACAGCACCTGGTATTCCCAGACGGTCTCCCATCCAAGTACTAACCAGGCCCAAACCTGCTTAGCTTCCGAGATCGGGCATAGCCAGGTTGGTATGGCCGTAAGCGAAAACTGCTTCAAAGAGAGGGCTATTTAAAGATCAGCCACTCTAATCTCCAGTACATTATATAAGTAGGGAAGAAAACCCAAAAGCTTACAGCACCTGGAATTATTCCCAGGCAGTCTACCATCCAAGTAGTAACCAGTACCAAACATGCTAAGATTCGGAGATCGGGCATTGACTCTTTTTTTTTTTTTTTTTTTTTTTTTGCAAGATTATTATATAATTAGTGAAACATTTCCAAAAAGCTTACAGCACCTGGTATTCCCAGGCGGTCTCCCATCCAAGTACTAACCAGGCCCAAACCTGGTTAGCTTCCGAGATCAGACGAGATCGGGCATAGCCAGGTTGGTATGGCCGTAAGCGAAAACTGCTGCAAAGAGAGGGCTATTTAAAGATCAGCCACTCTAATCTCCAGTACATTATATAAGTAGGGAAGAAACCCAAAAAGCTTACAGCACCTGGAATTATTCCCAGGCAGTCTACCATCCAAGTAGTAACCAGTACCAAACATGCTAAGATTCGGAGATCGGTCATTGACTCTTTTTTTTTTTTTTTTTGCAAGATTATTATATAATTAGTGAAACATTTCCAAAAAGCTTACAGCACCTGGTATTCCCAGACGGTCTCCCATCCAAGTACTAACCAGGCCCAAACCTGCTTAGCTTCCGAGATCAGACGAGATCGGGCATAGCCAGGTTGGTATGGCCGTAAGCGAAAACTGCTGCAAAGAGAGGGCTATTTAAAGATCAGCCACTCTAATCTCCAGTACATTATATAAGTAGGGAAGAAACCCAAAAAGCTTACAGCACCTGGAATTATTCCCAGGCAGTCTACCATCCAAGTAGTAACCAGTACCAAACATGCTAAGATTCGGAGATCGGTCATTGACTCTTTTTTTTTTTTTTTTTTGCAAGATTATTATATAATTAGTGAAACATTTCCAAAAAGCTTACAGCACCTGGTATTCCCAGACGGTCTCCCATCCAAGTACTAACCAGGCCCAAACCTGCTTAGCTTCCGAGATCGGGCATAGCCAGGTTGGTATGGCCGTAAGCGAAAACTGCTGCAAAGAGAGGGCTATTTAAAGATCAGCCACTCTAATCTCCAGTACATTATATAAGTAGGGAAGAAACCCCAAAAGCTTACAGCACCTGGAATTATTCCCAGGCAGTCTACCATCCAAGTAGTAACCAGTACCAAACATGCTAAGATTCGGAGATCGGTCATTGACTCTTTTTTTTTTTTTTTTTTTGCAAGATTATTATATAATTAGTGAAACATTTCCAAAAAGCTTACAGCACCTGGTATTCCCAGGCGGTCTCCCATCCAAGTACTAACCAGGCCCAAACCTGCTTAGCTTCCGAGATCGGGCATAGCCAGGTTGGTATGGCCGTAAGCGAAAACTGCTGCAAAGAGAGGGCTATTTAAAGATCAGCCACTCTAATCTCCAGTACATTATATAAGTAGGGAAGAAAACCCAAAAGCTTACAGCACCTGGAATTATTCCCAGGCAGTCTACCATCCAAGTAGTAACCAGTACCAAACATGCTAAGATTCGGAGATCGGGCATTGAGTCTTTTTTTTTTTTTTTGCAAGATTATTATATAATTAGTGAAACATTTCCAAAAAGCTTACAGCACCTGGTATTCCCAGGCGGTCTCCCATCCAAGTACTAACCAGGCCCAAACCTGCTTAGCTTCCGAGATCAGACGAGATCGGGCATAGCCAGGTTGGTATGGCCGTAAGCGAAAACTGCTGCAAAGAGAGGGCTATTTAAAGATCAGCCACTCTAATCTCCAGTACATTATATAAGTAGGGAAGAAAACCCAAAAGCTTACAGCACCTGGAATTATTCCCAGGCAGTCTACCATCCAAGTAGTAACCAGTACCAAACATGCTAAGATTCGGAGATCGGGCATTGACTCTTTTTTTTTTTTTTGCAAGATTATTATATAATTAGTGAAACTTTCCAAAAAGCTTACAGCACCTGGTATTCCCAGGCGGTCTCCCATCCAAGTACTAACCAGGCCCAAACCTGCTTAGCTTCCGAGATCAGACGAGATCGGGCATAGCCAGGTTGGTATGGCCATAAGCGAAAACTGCTGCAAAGAGAGGGCTATTTAAAGATCAGCCACTCTAATCTCCAGTACATTATAGAAGTAGGGAAGAAAACCCAAAAGCTTACAGCACCTGGAATTATTCCCAGGCAGTCTACCATCCAAGTAGTAACCAGTACCAAACATGCTAAGATTCGGAGATCGGGCATTGACTCTTTTTTTTTTTTTTTTGCAAGATTATTATATAATTAGTGAAACATTTCCAAAAAGCTTACAGCACCTGGTATTCCCAGGCGGTCTCCCATCCAAGTACTAACCAGGCCCAAACCTGCTTAGCTTCCGAGATCAGACGAGATCGGGCATAGCCAGGTTGGTATGGCCGTAAGCGAAAACTGCTGCAAAGAGAGGGCTATTTAAAGATCAGCCACTCTAATCTCCAGTACATTATATAAGTAGGGAAGAAAACCCAAAAGCTTACAGCACCTGGAATTATTCCCAGGCAGTCTACCATCCAAGTAGTAACCAGTACCAAACATGCTAAGATTCGGAGATCGGGCATTGACTCTTTTTTTTTTTTTTTTTTGCAAGATTATTATATAATTAGTGAAACATTTCCAAAAAGCTTACAGCACCTGGTATTCCCAGGCGGTCTCCCATCCAAGTACTAACCAGGCCGAAACCTGCTTAGCTTCCGAGATCAGACGAGATCGGGCATAGCCAGGTTGGTATGGCCGTAAGCGAAAACTGCTGCAAAGAGAGGGCTATTTAAAGATCAGCCACTCTAATCTCCAGTACATTATATAAGTAGGGAAGAAACCCAAAAAGCTTACAGCACCTGGAATTATTCCCAGGCAGTCTACCATCCAAGTAGTAACCAGTACCAAACATGCTAAGATTCGGAGATCGGTCATTGACTCTTTTTTTTTTTTTTTTTTGCAAGATTATTATATAATTAGTGAAACATTTCCAAAAAGCTTACAGCACCTGGTATTCCCAGGCGGTCTCCCATCCAAGTACTAACCAGGCCCAAACCTGCTTAGCTTCCGAGATCAGACGAGATCGGGCATAGCCAGGTTGGTATGGCCGTAAGCGAAAACTGCTGCAAAGAGAGGGCTATTTAAAGATCAGCCACTCTAATCTCCAGTACATTATATAAGTAGGGAAGAAACCCAAAAAGCTTACAGCACCTGGAATTATTCCCAGGCAGTCTACCATCCAAGTAGTAACCAGTACCAAACATGCTAAGATTCGGAGATCGGTCATTGACTCTTTTTTTTTTTTTTTTTTTGCAAGATTATTATATAATTAGTGAAACATTTCCAAAAAGCTTACAGCACCTGGTATTCCCAGGCGGTCTCCCATCCAAGTACTAACCAGGCCCAAACCTGCTTAGCTTCCGAGATCGGGCATAGCCAGGTTGGTATGGCCGTAAGCAAAAACTGCTGCAAAGAGAGGGCTATTTAAAGATCAGCCACTCTAATCTCCAGTACATTATATAAGTAGGGAAGAAAACCCAAAAGCTTACAGCACCTGGAATTATTCCCAGGCAGTCTACCATCCAAGTAGTAACCAGTACCAAACATGCTAAGATTCGGAGATCGGGCATTGACTCTTTTTTTTTTTTTTTTGCAAGATTATTATATAATTAGTGAAACATTTCCAAAAAGCTTACAGCACCTGGTATTCCCAGGCGGTCTCCCATCCAAGTACTAACCAGGCCCAAACCTGCTTAGCTTCCGAGATCAGACGAGATCGGGCATAGCCAGGTTGGTATGGCCGTAAGCGAAAACTGCTGCAAAGAGAGGGCTATTTAAAGATCAGCCACTCTAATCTCCAGTACATTATATAAGTAGGGAAGAAACCCAAAAAGCTTACAGCACCTGGAATTATTCCCAGGCAGTCTACCATCCAAGTAGTAACCAGTACCAAACATGCTAAGATTCGGAGATCGGTCATTGACTCTTTTTTTTTTTTTTTTTTTTTTTTGCAAGATTATTATATAATTAGTGAAACATTTCCAAAAAGCTTACAGCACCTGGTATTCCCAGACGGTCTCCCATCCAAGTACTAACCAGGCCCAAACCTGCTTAGCTTCCGAGATCGGGCATAGCCAGGTTGGTATGGCCGTAAGCGAAAACTGCTGCAAAGAGAGGGCTATTTAAAGATCAGCCACTCTAATCTCCAGTACATTATATAAGTAGGGAAGAAAACCCAAAAGCTTACAGCACCTGGAATTATTCCCAGGCAGTCTACCATCCAAGTAGTAACCAGTACCAAACATGCTAAGATTCGGAGATCGGGCATTGACTCTTTTTTTTTTTTTTTTTTGCAAGATTATTATATAATTAGTGAAACATTTCCAAAAAGCTTACAGCACCTGGTATTCCCAGGCGGTCTCCCATCCAAGTACTAACCAGGCCCAAACCTGCTTAGCTTCCGAGATCAGACGAGATCGGGCATAGCCAGGTTGGTATGGCCGTAAGCGAAAACTGCTGCAAAGAGAGGGCTATTTAAAGATCAGCCACTCTAATCTCCAGTACATTATATAAGTAGGGAAGAAAACCCAAAAGCTTACAGCACCTGGAATTATTCCCAGGCAGTCTACCATCCAAGTAGTAACCAGTACCAAACATGCTAAGATTCGGAGATCGGGCATTGACTCTTTTTTTTTTTTTTTTTTTTTTTTGCAAGATTATTATATAATTAGTGAAACATTTCCAAAAAGCTTACAGCACCTGGTATTCCCAGGCGGTCTCCCATCCAAGTACTAACCAGGCCCAAACCTGCTTAGCTTCCGAGATCAGACGAGATCGGGCATAGCCAGGTTGGTATGGCCGTAAGCGAAAACTGCTGCAAAGAGAGGGCTATTTAAAGATCAGCCACTCTAATCTCCAGTACATTATATAAGTAGGGAAGAAACCCAAAAAGCTTACAGCACCTGGAATTATTCCCAGGCAGTCTACCATCCAAGTAGTAACCAGTACCAAACATGCTAAGATTCGGAGATCGGTCATTGACTCTTTTTTTTTTTTTTTTTTGCAAGATTATTATATAATTAGTGAAACATTTCCAAAAAGCTTACAGCACCTGGTATTCCCAGACGGTCTCCCATCCAAGTACTAACCAGGCCCAAACCTGCTTAGCTTCCGAGATCGGGCATAGCCAGGTTGGTATGGCCGTAAGCGAAAACTGCTGCAAAGAGAGGGCTATTTAAAGATCAGCCACTCTAATCTCCAGTACATTATATAAGTAGGGAAGAAACCCCAAAAGCTTACAGCACCTGGAATTATTCCCAGGCAGTCTACCATCCAAGTAGTAACCAGTACCAAACATGCTAAGATTCGGAGATCGGTCATTGACTCTTTTTTTTTTTTTTTTTTGCAAGATTATTATATAATTAGTGAAACATTTCCAAAAAGCTTACAGCACCTGGTATTCCCAGGCGGTCTCCCATCCAAGTACTAACCAGGCCCAAACCTGCTTAGCTTCCGAGATCGGGCATAGCCAGGTTGGTATGGCCGTAAGCGAAAACTGCTGCAAAGAGAGGGCTATTTAAAGATCAGCCACTCTAATCTCCAGTACATTATATAAGTAGGGAAGAAAACCCAAAAGCTTACAGCACCTGGAATTATTCCCAGGCAGTCTACCATCCAAGTAGTAACCAGTACCAAACATGCTAAGATTCGGAGATCGGGCATTGACTCTTTTTTTTTTTTTTTTTTTTTTTTGCAAGATTATTATATAATTAGTGAAACATTTCCAAAAAGCTTACAGCACCTGGTATTCCCAGGCGGTCTCCCATCCAAGTACTAACCAGGCCCAAACCTGCTTAGCTTCCGAGATCAGACGAGATCGGGCATAGCCAGGTTGGTATGGCCGTAAGCGAAAACTGCTGCAAAGAGAGGGCTATTTAAAGATCAGCCACTCTAATCTCCAGTACATTATATAAGTAGGGAAGAAACCCAAAAAGCTTACAGCACCTGGAATTATTCCCAGGCAGTCTACCATCCAAGTAGTAACCAGTACCAAACATGCTAAGATTCGGAGATCGGTCATTGACTCTTTTTTTTTTTTTTTTTTGCAAGATTATTATATAATTAGTGAAACATTTCCAAAAAGCTTACAGCACCTGGTATTCCCAGACGGTCTCCCATCCAAGTACTAACCAGGCCCAAACCTGCTTAGCTTCCGAGATCGGGCATAGCCAGGTTGGTATGGCCGTAAGCGAAAACTGCTGCAAAGAGAGGGCTATTTAAAGATCAGCCACTCTAATCTCCAGTACAATATATAAGTAGGGAAGAAACCCCAAAAGCTTACAGCACCTGGAATTATTCCCAGGCAGTCTACCATCCAAGTAGTAACCAGTACCAAACATGCTAAGAATCGGAGATCGGTCATTGACTCTTTTTTTTTTTTTTTTTTGCAAGATTATTATATAATTAGTGAAACATTTCCAAAAAGCTTACAGCACCTGGTATTCCCAGGCGGTCTCCCATCCAAGTACTAACCAGGCCCAAACCTGCTTAGCTTCCGAGATCGGGCATAGCCAGGTTGGTATGGCCGTAAGCGAAAACTGCTGCAAAGAGAGGGCTATTTAAAGATCAGCCACTCTAATCTCCAGTACATTATATAAGTAGGGAAGAAAACCCAAAAGCTTACAGCACCTGGAATTATTCCCAGGCAGTCTACCATCCAAGTAGTAACCAGTACCAAACATGCTAAGATTCGGAGATCGGGCATTGACTCTTTTTTTTTTTTTTTTTTTTTTTTTGCAAGATTATTATATAATTAGTGAAACATTTCCAAAAAGCTTACAGCACCTGGTATTCCCAGGCGGTCTCCCATCCAAGTACTAACCAGGCCCAAACCTGCTTAGCTTCCGAGATCAGACGAGATCGGGCATAGCCAGGTTGGTATGGCCGTAAGCGAAAACTGCTGCAAAGAGAGGGCTATTTAAAGATCAGCCACTCTAATCTCCAGTACATTATATAAGTAGGGAAGAAACCCAAAAAGCTTACAGCACCTGGAATTATTCCCAGGCAGTCTACCATCCAAGTAGTAACCAGTACCAAACATGCTAAGATTCGGAGATCGGTCATTGACTCTTTTTTTTTTTTTTTTTTGCAAGATTATTATATAATTAGTGAAACATTTCCAAAAAGCTTACAGCACCTGGTATTCCCAGACGGTCTCCCATCCAAGTACTAACCAGGCCCAAACCTGCTTAGCTTCCGAGATCGGGCATAGCTTTTTTTTTTTTTTTTTTTTTTTTTTTTTTTTTTTGTCGAATAAAAATTTTATTTAGTAAGCATAAATTTTACATTCAATCAAATAAACATTAGAAAAAACTAAAAAACATCCTTTTCAGGCATTGCAATATGCATTTGCCCAAGAATCCACACAACATCTTTTGTAAATATTTTGTAAAAATTTCCCACCTTGTTTTCAAATATAAAATAATTATACAACGTTTGAACATAGTCTCCCACCATCCCTTTAAACAGTAACCACAAATTTAAAATAAAGTCCCTGTTTTTAGCCACATTTCTTCTTTTCCAAATTGCCTTTTTTGCCAAAATTAATAATAAATTAATTAGTTTCTTATTTGCATTATTCTCGTTCATTCCTAACATAAAATTCATCTCCCAGTTCAAATCCCCCTTATTATCCCTCAAAGCATTAATTGTCTCTTTTAGTTCTTTAAAAAAAGGGGTCAGTTTTTCACAATATAAAAACAAGTGTAAAATACCTTCATCAGCATTTTTACATACTTTGCACTGTGCATTTGTTTCTTTTAGCATTGCACACAATCGCATTTCAGTAAAAACCACATTGTGTCTTATAAAATAATCCAAACATTCTAGTTCCACATCCAAACATTGCCATTTTAGGATCTTCCAAATATCTTTCTCTTTGACTTCATTAAAATGCCTCATCCAAAATACATTAGCAATAGGTTTTTTAAAAACAGAATTTCTAAAAAAACAGTAAAACATTCCAACAGTTCCCAAATTTAAGTCAAACCACTTATCTTTCCATTTGAAAAACACATCCATTTTGTTTTCGCTTCTCCCCCCTTTGCTTATTTCATCCAGCCATTGCCTTGGGATTGCCTTTTTTACATCCTCATATTGTCTTCTTAAACCTGACATATTAAAATCCTCCTTCTCCTCTTCCATAGCATCTATAATGACCTGCAATGGTAAAAATCCCTCTTTATATTCCCATAAAACATCTCGTATTTTTAAAATTCCCACCTTCATCCATTTTTTAAAATAGATATCCTGCTCTTGTAGCTTTATCTTTCCATTCAGAAACAGAGGTTGATTTAAAACAACTTCCCTCCCCCTCGGATTAAAATCAACCTCTGTTAAAAAAAGTCTCCAAGCACTTAAAACTTCCTGATAAAATCCTGGTATACCCTCTAGCATCCAATTTTTGAGTTTCATCCATAAAATATTATCCCCCAATTTAAAATTCCCACATTTATTTAGATAAAAACCCATCATTTTTTTCCATTCAGCTTTGTTTGTCCTATCCAGATATTTTTTAACAACTTTCACCCTCATACTTTTCATTTTTTGTTCCACATCCACTAAACCCATCCCTCCCTCATCCAGCTGCCCTATTAATGTAAAATAAGCAATCCTTGGAGGCTTTTTATCCCATAAAAACTCTAAAACACATTTCTTTATCCTTTTTAAAACCCAGTTTGGCAATGGCATCACATGTAAAACATACCACATTTTAGACAACATTAACAAATTCACAATTAATATTTTCCCCCTCAAACTTAAAAACATGTTCCTCCAAAAAATCAACCTTCTCTCCATTCCACCTACTATCCCTTCCCACATATTATCTACTGCCACTTTTTCATTCTTTGCTAACACCACCCCTAAAATCTTTATTTCCTGTACCTCCATGAACTTAAACACCCCTGCTAAATCCACCACCCCTCCAAATTTCATATACACAGTTTTTTCTTCATTGATTTTTGCACCCGTCCCATCACAATAGTATTTAATTTTTTCCATAACCTTTTTAACGCTTTCCATATTTTCCACCACAATTGTTGTATCATCTGCGTATTGAAAGATTTTCTTAAATTCCCCTTCCTCTTCCATTTTTATTCCTTTTATTCCTTCCTCCTTATTTATTAAAAGTCCTAAAGGTTCTGCCACCAAAGAATAAAGCTGTGCTGATAACGGACACCCCTGCCTTATAGACCTTAAAACTTTAAAAGGTTGACTTAAAAATCCATTACATTTTACTTTCGTTAAGATATCCTTGTATAAAATTGCAATCCATTTAATAAAATTTTCCCCAAAACCGAACTTCTTTAAAACAGAAAATAAGAATTTATGCTCCACTCTATCAAATGCTTTTTCAAAATCCAACCTTATAACATATGCTTTCTTTTCCTTTTCTTTTATATAACCTATTATGTCTCTTATGCTACTTGTAATGTCTGCTATGTCCCTCCCTTTTACACCATATGCTTGATTAGTTTCAATTATACTTGGCATTACATTCTTCAATCTGTTAGCTAAAACTTTAGCTAAAATCTTAAAATCAGTATTTAGCATTGTGATGGGTCTAAAATTCTTCAAATTTGTTTTATCACCTTGTTTCTTATAAATTATTTTCATTAAACCTAACCCCATTCTTGGATTGACTCCTTCTTTCCTAAAAATATCATCATAAATCCCCTTTAAAATCACACTGAGTTTTTCTTTAAAAACTTTGTAAAATTCACTTCCAATACCATCTATTCCTGGACTCTTTTTTACTCTTAGGGAGTTTATAGCTTGTATAATTTCTTCCGTTTCTATCTCCTTTTCACAGTCTATTTTATCTTCTTCTCCAACTTTCCTAGTTATTCTTTGCAACAAAACATTTCCCTTCTCCTCCTCCACCCCTTCTGATTTAAAAAGCTTTTCATAAAAAGTCTCTATTTCTTTTAAAATCTCTCCTGTATTAAAAACCGACTGGCCATCTCTGTTTTTAAGCTCTTTGATCATTTCAGCTTTTCCCCTACTTTTTTCGAGATTAAAAAAGAATCTGTTACATTTTTCCCCCTCTATTGTGTATTTAGCTTTACTTCTCAACATCGCTCCCTGGCATTTGTCTTCCTCCATTTTTTTAAGCTTCTCCTCCATTTCAAACACTTTTTGCACATTTACTTCATTTTTGTTTAACTCTTCTTTTAACGTTCTTCTTATTTCTTTTTCCTTTGTCCTTTTCACCCTTTGCAGTATATTACAGAAATTAATTGAATATTTCTTTATTTCAAATTTCACATTTTCCCACCATTGTCTTTTATCTTCTAAATACATTGCATCTTTTTTTTCCTCATCTAATAAATTCTCTATCCCATTTTTAAAACTTTCATGATTTAAGATTTCTGTATTTAAAATCCATACCCCAGGCCCTTTCGTTTCCCTTTTAAAATCCATCCTCATTAAAACCATTTTATGATCACTTAAAGTTGTTTCTTTATAAAGTACATCATCAATAAAACAATCCAAATTTCTTGTGCTCAGAAAATAATCTATCCTAGTTTGGCACATAAAATTCCCAACTAACTGTTTTCTGGAATATTCTCTCTTTTTTCCATTTCTTTCTCTCCAAACATCAATCATATTTTTTTCTTCCATCAATAATTTAAGTTCCTTCCTTCCACCGTCCGTCCTAAAAACCATCCCATTAGCCATGTCTATTTTGCTAAAAACAGTATTAAAATCCCCTGCAACCACCACCCTTTTCCATTTCTCTATTATGTCTCTTAAAACATTAAAATACATTTTCTTATCCTTTTCCTCATTTGGTGCATGTATATTTACTACAATAAATTTTTCATCCTCAAAATCAATTTCTACTGCAATACATTTCCCTTTTTTATCATCATAGATTTGTTTTGTCATAGTAGCTTTCCCTTTTTTAATCAAAATAGCCACTCCTCCTCCCAAACTTTTCTCCCCGTTACTAAAAAATATTTCCCCATCCCACCTTCTTTTAAAATCTTCCATTACATTTCCTTTCCAGTTAGTTTCTTGCAATAAAATCATATCATCATTTTTACACAACTCTTTCATCTTTTCAAATTTCAAAACATTCAATAATCCTCTTGCATTAAAGGACACAATTCTCAACACCATAAAGTAAAACAAAAACGATAAAATACCCATCTTATTAGTCCATATCTTCTCCCTCTTCTAAAAGTCCACCACTGTCCTGATTTTCTGTAAACACTTCCTTCACCACTCTTTTCCTTGCTTTTTCAATATTTGGTGTTACCTTTTTCACTCTTCTTCTTTTGTTCGATGCCCCCGTGCTCCCACCATCCGTGATGTTTCCACTCTCAATGTCTAGCTCCCCTTCTTCGTTGACTCCTTCCTGCTCCTCCACTTTGTCTAGTATATTCTGTATACTCGCCGTTATCTGCATTGGTGTCCATGTCTCTTCCTCTTCCTGTGTTGATGTTGTTAATTCATGTCCATTTCCTATGTTCTTTTCCTTGGATTTTTCTGCGTCCTCCTGTTGCTCCTCCTCATTATCATTCTCATGCATTTGCCCGCTCACTTGATCCTCTTCCTGTTGCTCATTGTCCATCCAACATTCACATTTGTCCAATGTCATTTTACAGTCTGGGCACCTTATCGCAGTACAGTCTCTTGCGAAATGGCCTCTTTCCTCGCATTTGTGACATTTGAAGTCCGGACAGTCCTTCATTATATGGTCAGGGCTCATACACAGTCTACAGGTCTTCACCTGCTTACTGTGTATCACCCTAAAGTATTGAGGACCTCCCTCGGTCTCCATCCTTGTGCTGTATGGTAAAGAAGCCACTTCCTTTGGAAAACGCACTCTTAAGAACCTCGTTCCATCTTCTATATGGGTGCCCGAGTAGAATCTCCTCCTTATTTGAGAAATGGGTGTTACTCCCCATCCTTCAAGCTTATTTAAAATCTCATGGTCATTCATGTATGCAGGCAAATGCATGAACGAGACAACAAAGTCTCTGTTGTGTAACTTTTTGATTTCACAAATTTTACCTTTAATGGTTAGTCCATCAACCAGTTTCTCAGTGTCCTCTTCATGCTCCAATGTAATCTCATATTCCCTCATCTGCTTAGGTCGTATTGCTAAAATTCTTGTTACTTCAATCTTTTCTGTTAGTGCTTTTATAATATCCTCTGCTCTCCCGTCTTGTACCTCCGACAAATCCACCACCACAGTCGCTTCTTTTGTGTAAATCCTCTTATCAGTTATTTCATTGTAATCCTTTTCTCTTTGTCGATAACCCAGTCCATTTTCTGCTTGCCTCCGTGTTCCTCGTGTCAAATCCATGTCAGTTGCCATTAATCTATCCATTTTACATAAAACAAACCCCGACAGATCCCTCCCAAACAGCAGAGCTGTTGGGAGGACACAAATAAAACAAAAATAACAAAATACTACAAACAAAAACACTTATTTTAACCAAACCAAAATAACAAAACACAAAAAGTTTGGGTGAGCCTCCCTCACCCCTCTCTGGCACAATCACTTCCTGTTTGCTCACTAGTGCCTCTAGTGTGCTCAGGTTGGTATGGCCGTAAGCGAAAACTGCTGCAAAGAGAGGGCTATTTAAAGATCAGCCACTCTCATCTCCAGTACATTATATAAGTAGGGAAGAAACCCCAAAAGCTTACAGCACCTGGAATTATTCCCAGGCAGTCTACCATCCAAGTAGTAACCAGTACCAAACATGCTAAGATTCGGAGATCGGGCATTGACTCTTTTTTTTTTTTTTTTTTTTTTGCAAGATTATTATATAATTAGTGAAACATTTCCAAAAAGCTTACAGCACCTGGTATTCCCAGGCGGTCTCCCATCCAAGTACTAACCAGGCCCAAACCTGCTT
>NC_081799.1:1353900-1361400 GCF_963082965.1 Carassius carassius
TATTATATAATTAGTGAAACATTTCCAAAAAGCTTACAGCACCTGGTATTCCCAGGCGGTCTCCCATCCAAGTACTAACCAGGCCCAAACCTGCTTAGCTTCCGAGATCAGACGAGATCGGGCATAGCCAGGTTGGTATGGCCGTAAGCGAAAACTGCTGCAAAGAGAGGGCTATTTAAAGATCAGCCACTCTAATCTCCAGTACATTATATAAGTAGGGAAGGAACCCCAAAAGCTTACAGCACCTGGAATTATTCCCAGGCAGTCTACCATCCAAGTAGTAACCAGTACCAAACATGCTAAGATTCGGAGATCGGTCATTGACTCTTTTTTTTTTTTTTTTTTTGCAAGATTATTATATAATTAGTGAAACATTTCCAAAAAGCTTACAGCACCTGGTATTCCCAGGCGGTCTCCCATCCAAGTACTAACCAGGCCCAAACCTGCTTAGCTTCCGAGATCAGACGAGATCGGGCATAGCCAGGTTGGTATGGCCGTAAGCGAAAACTGCTGCAAAGAGAGGGCTATTTAAAGATCAGCCACTCTAATCTCCAGTACATTATATAAGTAGGGAAGAAACCCAAAAAGCTTACAGCACCTGGAATTATTCCCAGGCAGTCTACCATCCAAGTAGTAACCAGTACCAAACATGCTAAGATTCGGAGATCGGGCATTGACTCTTTTTTTTTTTTTTTTTTGCAAGATTATTATATAATTAGTGAAACATTTCCAAAAAGCTTACAGCACCTGGTATTCCCAGACGGTCTCCCATCCAAGTACTAACCAGGCCCAAACCTGCTTAGCTTCCGAGATCGGGCATAGCCAGGTTGGTATGGCCGTAAGCGAAAACTGCTGCAAAGAGAGGGCTATTTAAAGATCAGCCACTCTAATCTCCAGTACATTATATAAGTAGGGAAGAAAACCCAAAAGCTTACAGCACCTGGAATTATTCCCAGGCAGTCTACCATCCAAGTAGTAACCAGTACCAAACATGCTAAGATTCGGAGATCGGGCATTGACTCTTTTTTTTTTTTTTTTTTTTTTTTTTTTTGCAAGATTATTATATAATTAGTGAAACATTTCCAAAAAGCTTACAGCACCTGGTATTCCCAGGCGGTCTCCCATCCAAGTACTAACCAGGCCCAAACCTGCTTAGCTTCCGAGATCAGACGAGATCGGGCATAGCCAGGTTGGTATGGCCGTAAGCGAAAACTGCTGCAAAGAGAGGGCTATTTAAAGATCAGCCACTCTAATCTCCAGTACATTATATAAGTAGGGAAGAAAACCCAAAAGCTTACAGCACCTGGAATTATTCCCAGGCAGTCTACCATCCAAGTAGTAACCAGTACCAAACATGCTAAGATTCGGAGATCGGGCATTGACTCTTTTTTTTTTTTTTTTTTTTTTTTTGCAAGATTATTATATAATTAGTGAAACATTTCCAAAAAGCTTACAGCACCTGGTATTCCCAGGCGGTCTCCCATCCAAGTACTAACCAGGCCCAAACCTGCTTAGCTTCCGAGATCAGACGAGATCGGGCATAGCCAGGTTGGTATGGCCGTAAGCGAAAACTGCTGCAAAGAGAGGGCTATTTAAAGATCAGCCACTCTAATCTCCAGTACATTATATAAGTAGGGAAGAAACCCAAAAAGCTTACAGCACCTGGAATTATTCCCAGGCAGTCTACCATCCAAGTAGTAACCAGTACCAAACATGCTAAGATTCGGAGATCGGTCATTGACTCTTTTTTTTTTTTTTTTTTGCAAGATTATTATATAATTAGTGAAACATTTCCAAAAAGCTTACAGCACCTGGTATTCCCAGACGGTCTCCCATCCAAGTACTAACCAGGCCCAAACCTGCTTAGCTTCCGAGATCGGGCATAGCCTTTTTTTTTTTTATCTTTTTATTTAACTTTCAATTCACAGTTTTTCAATTGCATTATTCCATCTGATTTACTTACATTCCATTACATTTGTATGATTCATTTTTCAATTAATCTACTTAATTTTGCATAATCATACAGCAATAAAAATAAAGAACATAAATAAAATACATGCAAATATGTTTACACTTACTTAATTGACATCAGCCATTCTCAACCAGATTATTACTCTTCACCAATTGAAACATATTTCTTCCCCCACCTTTTGATGTATGAATTTATTCGTAGTCAAAAAAAACTCTTTCCCCTCTTTATCTCCATACTTACAAATCAACTCTACATCTCTTTGTATCATTGACTTAAACATATCTTTTACTTTTATTTTTCTCCCTTCGAAATGTGCATAGTTTCTTCTTAGAACTACTGCTAGTCTGGCATGACTCAGAACAAAATTAATTAAACAAATGTCAGCTCTTTTTCTTTTCCCGAAAGTTCCAAACAAAAACAATTTCCCCCATTCCTCCTCGGTCTCGACTTTGACACCCCAGTTTTCTAGTAACAGATTTTTAAGAAACTCAAAAAAATCCACCAACGCTTCACATCTTAAAAAATAATGTAAAAAACTCTCATGGCCATTACCACACACGTCACAAATGACATTTACCTCATTATTTATTTTGTTTAACACCACATTTGTGTAAATTCTATTATGTCTTATCAGAAAGTCATTATTCTCACACTCTATACTGTTGTATTTTACATTTAAGTTTGACCATATTTTTTTCACATCTAAATCTTCAAATACTTTCTTCCACACCTTTTCTGATGCTGGCTCTTTTATAACATTAACAATTATTCTCCTGTATATATTCTTTACACTCATATTTTTAAATTTGTTTTTCTCACCATTATCATCCACATACATCTCCGGCATACATTTTTCCACATTAGATACACATTCACGTTCGATCACATTAGTCCACTGCAAAGGTATACTTGATTTAATTTTTCCATATATTTTATTTACTTTCTCTCTGTTCTCCATTCCTTCCAGATCGCACACAGTATCATAAATGCAGTTATTTTTGAGAAATCCTGGAATAACTTCATACATAATGTCCTTCACTTGTTTTATACCTCCTTCTATAAACTTACATTCATACAATGTCTTATTTTTATGTTTAATCCTTTCATTGAGAAACAGTGGTAAATTTTTAATCACCTGTATGTCTTCACACTCATACTCTATTTTGGGAAGGAACTGCCTCCATGCTTCTAATACTTCCCGATATATTTCTGGTATTCCTCCCGTCATCGATTGCTTAAAGCCCATATACCATCCATTATCCCCCATTCCTCCCACATCATCAATATATTTCCTTAAGAATTCCTTCCACCCATAATCCCATCGGCCTCCCATATATTTTATCACCGTTTTTATTCTCATCGCAGCCCTTTTTATTTCTAGGTCCATCAAGTTTAAGCCTCCCTCCCATCTCTTACCCACCAATGTTTTCTGTGCAATTTTCACACCTTTTCCCTCCCATATAAAATCACATACAATTTTATTCAATTCATTCATCACCCACCCTGGCATTTCCATTACACTCATTACATAAACACAAACTGACAACAGCAGACTATTTACTACTATTACTTTCCCATTTAATTTTAATTTCCTCCCTTTCCATGCTGCACTTGCTGTTCTTATTTTATTAATCACCCCAGACCAGGTCACATCTCTTGCCTCTTTGCTTTCGACCCCTAAATATACCCCTAATACTTTTATATATTTTTCCTCCACTCTTATCCCTACCTCTACTCTCTCTACCTCCCCTATATACATTAATTCAGATTTATCTACATTTATTTTTGCCCCTGATGCTTTCCCGAACCTCTTCACTATCTCTAAAACTCTTTTTACACTGTTTCCTTCCCTCACTGTGATTGTGGTGTCATCTGCATATTGGTTTACAGTACACATTCCTCCATATGGCAACTCAATACCAACTACTCTTCTATCCCTCTTGATTAGAGTGGCTAGAGGCTCTACTGAAATTGCATATAATAATGCAGACAGGGGACATCCCTGTCTCACTGACCTTCCTATCTTAAACCTGTCTGTTAATACTCCATTTATTTTTATGCAACTTTTTGCTTTCTCATATAGTCTCCTCACCCACCCTATCATTCTCATTCCAAATCCAAACTTCTCTAATACCCTAAATAAGTATTTGTGTTCTACCCTATCGAATGCTTTATTCCAATCTATCCCTAGTACTATTCCTCCCTTCTTATCTCGTTTCATGTATTCTATCACGTCCCTAACTGTCCCTATCGTGTCTGCTATATCCCTGCCTGGTATGCTGTAACTCTGTGTTGGTTGCACTATACTTCCAATGACTTTTTTTACTCTGTTCGCTAAAACTTTAGTCAATATTTTATAATCCACATTTAATAGACTGATTGGTCTGTAGTTCTCTATATCCAACCTATTCCCCTTTTTATGCACCAAAGCTATCACTCCCTCTACCAATCTATTTTGCACCATCCCTGTTCTTTCCATCTCCTTGAACACTTTAACTAAAATCGGTGCTACCTCTTCTCTATATGTTTTATACCATTCAATACCAATCCCATCACTCCCTGGACTTTTTCCACTTTTCAACCCCCCTATTGCCTTTTCTACTTCATTCTCGTCTATCTCCCTATCACACCATTCTGCATCCTCCTTATTTAGAATATTTTCTACGCTTTCTAATACTCCATCTATACTTCTCTCATCTACTTCTCCTCTCTTATATAATTCTCCATAGAATTCTTGAACTCTCTCCAAAATCTCTACATAATCTTTGGTTGTTTTACCCTCTTTTGTATTTATTTCATTTATATATGTTTTACTTTGTCTCCTTTTCTCTAGCCCTAAAAAATACCCTGTACATTTTTCACCCTCTAATGCATATTTTGCCTTGCTTCGTAAAATAGCCCCTCTGCATTTCTCCCTTTCATATTTTTCTAGTGCCATCTTAACCTCTATATATTTTTCCATACTGTATCCTTCTTCATCTTCAGCCTTAACTAACTCCTCTCTCAATCTTTCCCTAAGCGTACTTTCCTCCTTCTTCATCTTTCCTTTTCTTTTTTTACTATATTTTATACTAATTAACTTGATTTGATCCTTTATTTCCTCCCATCTCTCCGCTATTGTACCCTCTAATCCACCGTCTCCTGTATACTCATCTATCTTCTCTTTTTCCCTATTTAATAGATCCTTCATCTGTATCTCATACTCTTCATCTTCAATATACCCTGCATTCAATATCCACATCCCTCCTCCTACCTCCTCACTCCCTACCTTAATTCTGAACCTTACACTATCGTGATCACTTAAACCATTTACCTGATGTTTTATCCCGTCTATGTATCTAATCATTTCCTCCTCAACCAACACTAAATCTATTCTACTCTGTTTTAATATACCTTCTCTTAACTGCCTTCTAGTAAATTCTCTTTTTTCCGGATTTTCGTACCTCCACACATCTATTAACCCCTTTTCTCTCATTATCTCCATCAACATTCCCCTTGACTTTTCCCATCTAAATTTTACCCCCTTTCCCACATCCAATCTACTACATTTTATATTGAAATCTCCCACTATAATACATTTCCCCACAATTAATCCTTTTAACTCTTCCAAAATTTCCCTCCTTTCCACTTCTATATTTGGAACATATATATTTATTAATCTAAACTCCATATCTCTATACATAAATTCAACCACTAAAATCCTTCCCCTCTGGTCTTTATACACCTCTCTTATACCTTCTACAATCTCTTTTTTAAATAATATTGCCACACCTCTTGCATTTTTTGCACCATTATTATAGTATATGTCCCCTCTCCACTCTTCTCTCATCTCCTTTACTTTATCCTCCTCCCAGTTTGTCTCCTGTATACAGATTATATCACTCCTATAAGTAAATAATAATTTTTTCATCTTGTTTTTATCCCGTAACCCATTTATATTTATTGAAGTTACAGTGGCCATGAGAGTAACCTAAAAGAAAAACAAAACAAAACCAGGAACACACGTACAATTCAAACATACATTACATACCCGCTCGCGGTTCTTTTATCTGCTCAACCTGTTCTCCGTCGATCTCAGACTTCCTCTTTGCACTCAGTCTTTTAATCTTTGTTTTCAATCCATCTTTCTTTTCTCGGTCTCCCTTTTCTCCACCTCTGCTTTCTATCACTTTCTGTGCAGTATTTTTATTTTCCTCTTGTTTACCTCTTTCTTTCACATTACTTTCATCTGTCTCCTCCTCTTCTTCGATCTCTTCCGACTGCTCCATCTCCTCCTCCTCCTCCCCATCATCCGCTTCACTGAAACTTTCAGCTCTGTCCCGCCATTCCATTTTGCTTCTTCTTTCGCTATCTTCAGCTCCGTCTTTCTCTCCACCGCTCACCACATCAGTTGTTTCCTCCTCTTGCTCCTCTGTCAGAACACTGTTCCTCTTTTTACCATATTCTTGAACATCCACTCTCTCTCTCTCTAATCCCATCCATTCTTCACAATCTCTTGCATAATGGCCTCCACCATTGCACTTGAAGCACTTTAATTCAGGGCACTCTCTAATTATGTGCCCTGGCTTGATACAGAGTCTGCAAACACGTATTTGTCTATCATGGATGACACGAAAAAATTCGGTGCCTCTCAGAGTCTCAAACTTTGTGGAGTATGGTAGTGAACATACCTGTTCTGTGAAGCGCACTTTTAAGAAACGTGTCCCATCAACTATATCCGTTCCAGGCCACACCCGGCGTTTGATTGGTGAAAGTGGTCGTACTCCCCACTCATGTAGCTTGGCGAGTATCTTCTCATCCTCTAAGTACACAGGCAAATTGATAAAGGACACCACCATATCGTTATTCAGTATATCCCTGGCATGCACCATCACTCCTTTCACTCTCACTCCATCCATTAGTTTCCTCTTTGTCTCTTCATCCTTCATTGTGAGCTCATAGATCCTTTCACCTCTCACCCTGCAGCCAATCACTTCTCCACACTCCTTCTTTACTCCTTTCAGTAAATCCATCATTGAAATCTTTTCATTTCCCTCCACCTCTACCTCCACAGTCAGCTCTTTGTTGTACTTCCCTTTCAATTTTCCTTGCACTCCTCTGCTGTTTTCTTCTCCCTCTTCCCACAAATGTCCTGTGGCTTTATTTGTCTCCTGTTGCTTTTGGATCACTGCTTGTTTGACTTCACCTCTTCTTTGCTCCTCCTCTTCATTCCTCCCATTGCTACTTTTTCTCATCATGGTTTGTTCTGTTTCTTCATCTGCAGCCATGCTGTGCATCTGCAGCATGCTACAAGGAAAAGAAGTAAAAAAAAATAAAAATAAATAAAAATAAAAAAAAAGTCCCCCAGACAGCCTAAGCTGTCGGGGGAATTTATGAAGGTCAACACTGACTATCCAGCAATTAATGTCCCAAGCAAAAAAACAAATCTGAAAACCAAACTATTTAGAACCAAACAATTAATTAAACAAACAGGATTGATGCTTTCTCTCTGTGCTGCAAGCCTGTCACTTCCTGTGAGCTCTCTATCG
>NC_081799.1:1368900-1371400 GCF_963082965.1 Carassius carassius
TTATATAAGTAGGGAAGAAAACCCAAAAGCTTACAGCACCTGGAATTATTCCCAGGCAGTCTACCATCCAAGTAGTAACCAGTACCAAACATGCTAAGATTCGGAGATCGGGCATTGACTCTTTTTTTTTTTGCAAGATTATTATATAATTAGTGAAACATTTCCAAAAAGCTTACAGCACCTGGTATTCCCAGGCGGTCTCCCATCCAAGTACTAACCAGGCCCAAACCTGCTTAGCTTCCGAGATCAGACGAGATCGGGCATAGCCAGGTTGGTATGGCCATAAGCGAAAACTGCTGCAAAGAGAGGGCTATTTAAAGATCAGCCACTCTCATCTCCAGTACATTATATAAGTAGGGAAGAAAACCCAAAAGCTTACAGCACCTGGAATTATTCCCAGGCAGTCTACCATCCAAGTAGTAACCAGTACCAAACATGCTAAGATTCGGAGATCGGGCATTGACTCTTTTTTTTTTTTTTTTTTTTGCAAGATTATTATATAATTAGTGAAACATTTCCAAAAAGCTTACAGCACCTGGTATTCCCAGGCGGTCTCCCATCCAAGTACTAACCAGGCCCAAACCTGCTTAGCTTCCGAGATCAGACGAGATCGGGCATAGCCAGGTTGGTATGGCCGTAAGCGAAAACTGCTGCAAAGAGAGGGCTATTTAAAGATCAGCCACTCTCATCTCCAGTACATTATATAAGTAGGGAAGAAACCCCAAAAGCTTACAGCACCTGGAATTATTCCCAGGCAGTCTACCATCCAAGTAGTAACCAGTACCAAACATGCTAAGATTCGGAGATCGGGCATTGACTCTTTTTTTTTTTTTTTTTTTTGCAAGATTATTATATAATTAGTGAAACATTTCCAAAAAGCTTACAGAACCTGGTATTCCCAGGCGGTCTCCCATCCAAGTACTAACCAGGCCCAAACCTGCTTAGCTTCCGAGATCAGACGAGATCGGGCATAGCCAGGTTGGTATGGCCGTAAGCAAAAACTGCAGCAAAGAGAGGGCTATTTAAAGATCAGCCACTCTCATCTCCAGTACATTATATAAGTAGGGAAGAAACCCCAAAAGCTTACAGCACCTGGAATTATTCCCAGGCAGTCTACCATCCAAGTAGTAACCAGTACCAAACATGCTAAGATTCGGAGATCGGGCATTGACTCTTTTTTTTTTTTTATTTTGCAAGATTATTATATAATTAGTGAAACATTTCCAAAAAGCTTACAGCACCTGGTATTCCCAGGCGGTCTCCCATCCAAGTACTAACCAGGCCCAAACCTGCTTAGCTTCCGAGATCAGACGAGATCGGGCATAGCCAGGTTGGTATGGCCGTAAGCGAAAACTGCTGCAAAGAGTGGGCTATTTAAAGATCAGCCACTCTAATCTCCAGTACATTATATAAGTAGGGAAGAAAACCCAAAAGCTTACAGCACCTGGAATTATTCCCAGGCAGTCTACCATCCAAGTAGTAACCAGTACCAAACATGCTAAGATTCGGAGATCGGGCATTGACTCTCTTTTTTTTTTTTTTTTTTTTTGCAAGATTATTATATAATTAGTGAAACATTTCCAAAAAGCTTACAGCACCTGGTATTCCCAGGCGGTCTCCCATCCAAGTACTAACCAGGCCCAAACCTGCTTAGCTTCCGAGATCAGACGAGATCGGGCATAGCCAGGTTGGTATGGCCGTAAGCGAAAACTGCTGCAAAGAGAGGGCTATTTAAAGATCAGCCACTCTCATCTCCAGTACATTATATAAGTAGGGAAGAAACCCCAAAAGCTTACAGCACCTGGAATTATTCCCAGGCAGTCTACCATCCAAGTAGTAACCAGTACCAAACATGCTAAGATTCGGAGATCGGGCATTGACTCTTTTTTTTTTTTTTTTTTGCAAGATTATTATATAATTAGTGAAACATTTCCAAAAAGCTTACAGCACCTGGTATTCCCAGGCGGTCTCCCATCCAAGTACTAACCAGGCCCAAACCTGCTTAGCTTCCGAGATCAGACGAGATCGGGCATAGCCAGGTTGGTATGGCCGTAAGCGAAAACTGCTGCAAAGAGAGGGCTATTTAAAGATCAGCCACTCTAATCTCCAGTACATTATATAAGTAGGGAAGAAAACCCAAAAGCTTACAGCACCTGGAATTATTCCCAGGCAGTCTACCATCCAAGTAGTAACCAGTACCAAACATGCTAAGATTCGGAGATCGGGCATTGACTCTCTTTTTTTTTTTTTTTTTTTTGCAAGATTATTATATAATTAGTGAAACATTTCCAAAAAGCTTACAGCACCTGGTATTCCCAGGCGGTCTCCCATCCAAGTACTAACCAGGCCCAAACCTGCTTAGCTTCCGAGATCAGACGAGATCGGGCATAGCCAGGTTGGTATGGCCGTAAGCGAAAACTGCTGCAAAGAGAGGGCTATTTAAAGATCAGCCACTCTCATCTCCAGTACATTATATAAGTAGGGAAGAAACCCCAAAAGC
>NC_081799.1:1381400-1388900 GCF_963082965.1 Carassius carassius
ATTATTCCCAGGCAGTCTACCATCCAAGTAGTAACCAGTACCAAACATGCTAAGATTCGGAGATCGGGCATTGACTCTTTTTTTTTTTTTATTTTGCAAGATTATTATATAATTAGTGAAACATTTCCAAAAAGCTTACAGCACCTGGTATTCCCAGGCGGTCTCCCATCCAAGTACTAACCAGGCCCAAACCTGCTTAGCTTCCGAGATCAGACGAGATCGGGCATAGCCAGGTTGGTATGGCCGTAAGCGAAAACTGCTGCAAAGAGAGGGCTATTTAAAGATCAGCCACTCTCATCTCCAGTACATTATATAAGTAGGGAAGAAAACCCAAAAGCTTACAGCACCTGGAATTATTCCCAGGCAGTCTACCATCCAAGTAGTAACCAGTACCAAACATGCTAAGATTCGGAGATCGGGCATTGACTCTTTTTTTTTTTTTTTTTTTTTTTTTTTGCAAGATTATTATATAATTAGTGAAACATTTCCAAAAAGCTTACAGCACCTGGTATTCCCAGGCGGTCTCCCATCCAAGTACTAACCAGGCCCAAACCTGCTTAGCTTCCGAGATCAGACGAGATCGGGCATAGCCAGGTTGGTATGGCCGTAAGCGAAAACTGCTGCAAAGAGAGGGCTATTTAAAGATCAGCCACTCTAATCTCCAGTACATTATATAAGTAGGGAAGAAAACCCAAAAGCTTACAGCACCTGGAATTATTCCCAGGCAGTCTACCATCCAAGTAGTAACCAGTACCAAACATGCTAAGATTCGGAGATCGGGCATTGACTCTTTTTTTTTTTTTTTTTTTTTGCAAGATTATTATATAATTAGTGAAACATTTCCAAAAAGCTTACAGCACCTGGTATTCCCAGGCGGTCTCCCATCCAAGTACTAACCAGGCCCAAACCTGCTTAGCTTCCGAGATCAGACGAGATCGGGCATAGCCAGGTTGGTATGGCCGTAAGCGAAAACTGCTGCAAAGAGAGGGCTATTTAAAGATCAGCCACTCTCATCTCCAGTACATTATATAAGTAGGGAAGAAAACCCAAAAGCTTACAGCACCTGGAATTATTCCCAGGCAGTCTACCATCCAAGTAGTAACCAGTACCAAACATGCTAAGATTCGGAGATCGGGCATTGACTCTTTTTTTTTTTTTTATTTTGCAAGATTATTATATAATTAGTGAAACATTTCCAAAAAGCTTACAGCACCTGGTATTCCCAGGCGGTCTCCCATCCAAGTACTAACCAGGCCCAAACCTGCTTAGCTTCCGAGATCAGACGAGATCGGGCATAGCCAGGTTGGTATGGCCGTAAGCGAAAACTGCTGCAAAGAGAGGGCTATTTAAAGATCAGCCACTCTAATCTCCAGTACATTATATAAGTAGGGAAGAAAACCCAAAAGCTTACAGCACCTGGAATTATTCCCAGGCAGTCTACCATCCAAGTAGTAACCAGTACCAAACATGCTAAGATTCGGAGATCGGGCATTGACTCTCTTTTTTTTTTTTTTTTTTTTTGCAAGATTATTATATAATTAGTGAAACATTTCCAAAAAGCTTACAGCACCTGGTATTCCCAGGCGGTCTCCCATCCAAGTACTAACCAGGCCCAAACCTGCTTAGCTTCCGAGATCAGACGAGATCGGGCATAGCCAGGTTGGTATGGCCGTAAGCGAAAACTGCTGCAAAGAGAGGGCTATTTAAAGATCAGCCACTCTCATCTCCAGTACATTATATAAGTAGGGAAGAAACCCCAAAAGCTTACAGCACCTGGAATTATTCCCAGGCAGTCTACCATCCAAGTAGTAACCAGTACCAAACATGCTAAGATTCGGAGATCGGGCATTGACTCTTTTTTTTTTTTTTTTTTTTTTTTTTTGCAAGATTATTATATAATTAGTGAAACATTTCCAAAAAGCTTACAGCACCTGGTATTCCCAGGCGGTCTCCCATCCAAGTACTAACCAGGCCCAAACCTGCTTAGCTTCCGAGATCAGACGAGATCGGGCATAGCCAGGTTGGTATGGCCGTAAGCGAAAACTGCTGCAAAGAGAGGGCTATTTAAAGATCAGCCACTCTCATCTCCAGTACATTATATAAGTAGGGAAGAAAACCCAAAAGCTTACAGCACCTGGAATTATTCCCAGGCAGTCTACCATCCAAGTAGTAACCAGTACCAAACATGCTAAGATTCGGAGATCGGGCATTGACTCTTTTTTTTTTTTTTTTTTTTTTTTTTTTTGCAAGATTATTATATAATTAGTGAAACATTTCCAAAAAGCTTACAGCACCTGGTATTCCCAGGCGGTCTCCCATCCAAGTACTAACCAGGCCCAAACCTGCTTAGCTTCCGAGATCAGACGAGATCGGGCATAGCCAGGTTGGTATGGCCGTAAGCGAAAACTGCTGCAAAGAGAGGGCTATTTAAAGATCAGCCACTCTAATCTCCAGTACATTATATAAGTAGGGAAGAAAACCCAAAAGCTTACAGCACCTGGAATTATTCCCAGGCAGTCTACCATCCAAGTAGTAACCAGTACCAAACATGCTAAGATTCGGAGATCGGGCATTGACTCTTTTTTTTTTTTTTTTTTTTTGCAAGATTATTATATAATTAGTGAAACATTTCCAAAAAGCTTACAGCACCTGGTATTCCCAGGCGGTCTCCCATCCAAGTACTAACCAGGCCCAAACCTGCTTAGCTTCCGAGATCAGACGAGATCGGGCATAGCCAGGTTGGTATGGCCGTAAGCGAAAACTGCTGCAAAGAGAGGGCTATTTAAAGATCAGCCACTCTCATCTCCAGTACATTATATAAGTAGGGAAGAAAACCCAAAAGCTTACAGCACCTGGAATTATTCCCAGGCAGTCTACCATCCAAGTAGTAACCAGTACCAAACATGCTAAGATTCGGAGATCGGGCATTGACTCTTTTTTTTTTTTTGCAAGATTATTATATAATTAGTGAAACATTTCCAAAAAGCTTACAGCACCTGGTATTCCCAGGCGGTCTCCCATCCAAGTACTAACCAGGCCCAAACCTGCTTAGCTTCCGAGATCAGACGAGATCGGGCATAGCCAGGTTGGTATGGCCGTAAGCGAAAACTGCTGCAAAGAGAGGGCTATTTAAAGATCAGCCACTCTCATCTCCAGTACATTATATAAGTAGGGAAGAAACCCCAAAAGCTTACAGCACCTGGAATTATTCCCAGGCAGTCTACCATCCAAGTAGTAACCAGTACCAAACATGCTAAGATTCGGAGATCGGGCATTGACTCTTTTTTTTTTTTTTATTTTGCAAGATTATTATATAATTAGTGAAACATTTCCAAAAAGCTTACAGCACCTGGTATTCCCAGGCGGTCTCCCATCCAAGTACTAACCAGGCCCAAACCTGCTTAGCTTCCGAGATCAGACGAGATCGGGCATAGCCAGGTTGGTATGGCCGTAAGCGAAAACTGCTGCAAAGAGAGGGCTATTTAAAGATCAGCCACTCTAATCTCCAGTACATTATATAAGTAGGGAAGAAAACCCAAAAGCTTACAGCACCTGGAATTATTCCCAGGCAGTCTACCATCCAAGTAGTAACCAGTACCAAACATGCTAAGATTCGGAGATCGGGCATTGACTCTCTTTTTTTTTTTTTTTTTTTTTGCAAGATTATTATATAATTAGTGAAACATTTCCAAAAAGCTTACAGCACCTGGTATTCCCAGGCGGTCTCCCATCCAAGTACTAACCAGGCCCAAACCTGCTTAGCTTCCGAGATCAGACGAGATCGGGCATAGCCAGGTTGGTATGGCCGTAAGCGAAAACTGCTGCAAAGAGAGGGCTATTTAAAGATCAGCCACTCTCATCTCCAGTACATTATATAAGTAGAGAAGAAACCCCAAAAGCTTACAGCACCTGGAATTATTCCCAGGCAGTCTACCATCCAAGTAGTAACCAGTACCAAACATGCTAAGATTCGGAGATCGGGCATTGACTCTTTTTTTTTTTTTTTTTTTTTTTTGCAAGATTATTATATAATTAGTGAAACATTTCCAAAAAGCTTACAGCACCTGGTATTCCCAGGCGGTCTCCCATCCAAGTACTAACCAGGCCCAAACCTGCTTAGCTTCCGAGATCAGACGAGATCGGGCATAGCCAGGTTGGTATGGCCGTAAGCGAAAACTGCTGCAAAGAGAGGGCTATTTAAAGATCAGCCACTCTCATCTCCAGTAAATTATATAAGTAGGGAAGAAACCCCAAAAGCTTACAGCACCTGGAATTATTCCCAGGCAGTCTACCATCCAAGTAGTAACCAGTACCAAACATGCTAAGATTCGGAGATCGGGCATTGACTCTTTTTTTTTTTTTTTTTTTTGCAAGATTATTATATAATTAGTGAAACATTTCCAAAAAGCTTACAGCACCTGGTATTCCCAGGCGGTCTCCCATCCAAGTACTAACCAGGCCCAAACCTGCTTAGCTTCCGAGATCAGACGAGATCGGGCATAGCCAGGTTGGTATGGCCGTAAGCGAAAACTGCTGCAAAGAGAGGGCTATTTAAAGATCAGCCACTCTAATCTCCAGTACATTATATAAGTAGGGAAGAAAACCCAAAAGCTTACAGCACCTGGAATTATTCCCAGGCAGTCTACCATCCAAGTAGTAACCAGTACCAAACATGCTAAGATTCGGAGATCGGGCATTGACTCTTTTTTTTTTTTTTGCAAGATTATTATATAATTAGTGAAACATTTCCAAAAAGCTTACAGCACTTGGTATTCCCAGGCGGTCTCCCATCCAAGTACTAACCAGGCCCAAACCTGCTTAGCTTCCGAGATCAGACGAGATCGGGCATAGCCAGGTTGGTATGGCCGTAAGCGAAAACTGCTGCAAAGAGAGGGCTATTTAAAGATCAGCCACTCTCATCTCCAGTACATTATATAAGTAGGGAAGAAAACCCAAAAGCTTACAGCACCTGGAATTATTCCCAGGCAGTCTACCATCCAAGTAGTAACCAGTACCAAACATGCTAAGATTCGGAGATCGGGCATTGACTCTTTTTTTTTTTTTTTTTTTTGCAAGATTATTATATAATTAGTGAAACATTTCCAAAAAGCTTACAGCACCTGGTATTCCCAGGCGGTCTCCCATCCAAGTACTAACCAGGCCCAAACCTGCTTAGCTTCCGAGATCAGACGAGATCGGGCATAGCCAGGTTGGTATGGCCGTAAGCGAAAACTGCTGCAAAGAGAGGGCTATTTAAAGATCAGCCACTCTCATCTCCAGTACATTATATAAGTAGGGAAGAAACCCCAAAAGCTTACAGCACCTGGAATTATTCCCAGGCAGTCTACCATCCAAGTAGTAACCAGTACCAAACATGCTAAGATTCGGAGATCGGGCATTGACTCTTTTTTTTTTTTTTTTTTTTTTTGCAAGATTATTATATAATTAGTGAAACATTTCCAAAAAGCTTACAGCACCTGGTATTCCCAGGCGGTCTCCCATCCAAGTACTAACCAGGCCCAAACCTGCTTAGCTTCCGAGATCAGACGAGATCGGGCATAGCCAGGTTGGTATGGCCGTAAGCGAAAACTGCTGCAAAGAGAGGGCTATTTAAAGATCAGCCACTCTCATCTCCAGTACATTATATAAGTAGGGAAGAAACCCCAAAAGCTTACAGCACCTGGAATTATTCCCAGGCAGTCTACCATCCAAGTAGTAACCAGTACCAAACATGCTAAGATTCGGAGATCGGGCATTGACTCTTTTTTTTTTTTTTATTTTGCAAGATTATTATATAATTAGTGAAACATTTCCAAAAAGCTTACAGCACCTGGTATTCCCAGGCTGTCTCCCATCCAAGTACTAACCAGGCCCAAACCTGCTTAGCTTCCGAGATCAGACGAGATCGGGCATAGCCAGGTTGGTATGGCCGTAAGCGAAAACTGCTGCAAAGAGAGGGCTATTTAAAGATCAGCCACTCTAATCTCCAGTACATTATATAAGTAGGGAAGAAAACCCAAAAGCTTACAGCACCTGGAATTATTCCCAGGCAGTCTACCATCCAAGTAGTAACCAGTACCAAACATGCTAAGATTCGGAGATCGGGCATTGACTCTTTTTTTTTTTTTTATTTTGCAAGATTATTATATAATTAGTGAAACATTTCCAAAAAGCTTACAGCACCTGGTATTCCCAGGCGGTCTCCCATCCAAGTACTAACCAGGCCCAAACCTGCTTAGCTTCCGAGATCAGACGAGATCGGGCATAGCCAGGTTGGTATGGCCGTAAGCGAAAACTGCTGCAAAGAGAGGGCTATTTAAAGATCAGCCACTCTAATCTCCAGTACATTATATAAGTAGGGAAGAAAACCCAAAAGCTTACAGCACCTGGAATTATTCCCAGGCAGTCTACCATCCAAGTAGTAACCAGTACCAAACATGCTAAGATTCGGAGATCGGGCATTGACTCTTTTTTTTTTTTTTTTGCAAGATTATTATATAATTAGTGAAACATTTCCAAAAAGCTTACAGCACCTGGTATTCCCAGGCGGTCTCCCATCCAAGTACTAACCAGGCCCAAACCTGCTTAGCTTCCGAGATCAGACGAGATCGGGCATAGCCAGGTTGGTATGGCCGTAAGCGAAAACTGCTGCAAAGAGAGGGCTATTTAAAGATCAGCCACTCTCATCTCCAGTACATTATATAAGTAGGGAAGAAAACCCAAAAGCTTACAGCACCTGGAATTATTCCCAGGCAGTCTACCATCCAAGTAGTAACCAGTACCAAACATGCTAAGATTCGGAGATCGGGCATTGACTCTTTTTTTTTTTTTTTTTTTGCAAGATTATTATATAATTAGTGAAACATTTCCAAAAAGCTTACAGCACCTGGTATTCCCAGGCGGTCTCCCATCCAAGTACTAACCAGGCCCAAACCTGCTTAGCTTCCGAGATCAGACGAGATCGGGCATAGCCAGGTTGGTATGGCCGTAAGCGAAAACTGCTGCAAAGAGAGGGCTATTTAAAGATCAGCCACTCTCATCTCCAGTACATTATATAAGTAGGGAAGAAACCCCAAAAGCTTACAGCACCTGGAATTATTCCCAGGCAGTCTACCATCCAAGTAGTAACCAGTACCAAACATGCTAAGATTCGGAGATCGGGCATTGACTCTTTTTTTTTTTTTGCAAGATTATTATATAATTAGTGAAACATTTCCAAAAAGCTTACAGCACCTGGTATTCCCAGGCGGTCTCCCATCCAAGTACTAACCAGGCCCAAACCTGCTTAGCTTCCGAGATCAGACGAGATCGGGCATAGCCAGGTTGGTATGGCCGTAAGCGAAAACTGCTGCAAAGAGAGGGCTATTTAAAGATCAGCCACTCTCATCTCCAGTACATTATATAAGTAGGGAAGAAACCCCAAAAGCTTACAGCACCTGGAATTATTCCCAGGCAGTCTACCATCCAAGTAGTAACCAGTACCAAACATGCTAAGATTCG
>NC_081799.1:1401400-1406400 GCF_963082965.1 Carassius carassius
CCTCCAGTTCTCTACAATATAAAAACATATGTAAAATCCCCTCTTCCTTTTCCTGGCACACTTTACACAGAGCATTTTCTTCCCTTCCTATTTTATTTAAAATAATCTCAGTAAAAACCACTTTATGCCTTATAAAATACTCCAAACATCCCAATTTAGTTTCCACACACTTCCCTGTCATGTTTCTCCATATATACTCTTTTTTTAAATCTTTGAATTTCTGCATCCAGTATCCATTTGCAATAGGCTCTTTAAAAACACCATCTCTAAAAGAACAATAAATCATTTTCAGAGTACATTCCTTAAAATCATACAGTTTTTCCCCTAATTTCACGTAAATACATTTCTCTTTTGGCTCTTCTTCCATACATTCTATTCTTTTAATCCACTCTTTGGGTATTGCGCTTTTAATGATTTCATATTTATTTTTTATGTCTTGTTCACTGTAATCCTCTTTTGCCTCCTCCCTTGCATCTATAATAAATTGTGTCGGTAAAAAACCTTCTTTAAATTCATACAATACATCTCTCACTCTTGTTATCCCCACTTCCATCCATTTCTTTAAAAAAATCCCTTTGTCTTGTTTTAAAATGTTTTGGTTTAAGAACAGAGGTTGATTTAAAATGTGTTCTCTCCCATGTGGATCAAACTCAACTTTATCTAAAAATTTTCCCCAAGCACTTAAAATTTCTCTATAAAACTCTGGTAAATTTTCTGTCATCCAATTCTTCGTTTTCATCCATAAAATTCCATCCCCCATGTTAAGATCCCCACATTTGTCTAAAAAATATTTCATCGTCTTTTTCCACTCTGGTTTGTCCTCATCTTGTAGGTATTTCTTCACTACTTTCACTCTCAAACTATTTTTCCTCTGTTCCACATCTATTAAACCTAAACCCCCCTTCTCTACCGCCCCTAAAATCGTATTAAAAGCTATTCTTGCTGGCTTCCCCTCCCATAAAAAGTCAAGAAAACATTTCTTCAACCTCTTTTCTGTCCACATTGGCATATGCGACACATATAAAACATTCCATAGCTTAGACACCATTAAAACATTCAATACTAAAACCTTCCCTTTTAAGTTTAAAGTTCTTAATTTCCAAAAATTTAACCTTCTCTCTATTCCTGTTACTAGTTCCACCCACATTTCATCTCTTACTTTCATCTCATTTTTACCCATTAAAATTCCTAAAATCCTAATTTCTTCCACTTCCTTAAAATTAAAACTATCCTTTAAAACCATTGCTTTACCAAATCTCATATATACCGTCTTTTCTTCATTTACTTTACTCCCAGATCCTTTACAATATTCCTCTACAACATTCATAACTTCTTTGATGCTCTCCTTTCCTTTTACTATTATCGTTGTGTCATCAGCATATTGAAAAACCTTTCCCTCAGCATTATTTTCCTCAATTTCAATTCCAATTATTCCTTCTTTTTGTTTTATGGCCAATCCTAACGGTTCCGATACAAGTGAATATAATAATGCCGAAAGCGGACAACCCTGTCTTATCGATCTTGTGATTTTAAAACATTCTGTTAAAAACCCATTACACTTTATTCTCGTTAAAGCGCCCTTATATAAAATCTCAATATATTTGATAAAATCTCCCCCAAAACCAAATTTCTTTAAAACATCAAATAAATACTCGTGTTCAACCCGATCAAATGCTTTTTCAAAATCTAGACTAATTATGTAACCATCTTCATTTAGTTCTTTCATATACCATATTGTGTCTCTTATACTCATTGTTATATCCGCTATATCCCTTCCTTTTACTCCGTATGCTTGGTTTGTTTCGATTATACTTGGCATTACTTCCTTTAACCTGTTTGCTAAAACCTTTGATAAAATCTTAAAATCTGTGTTAAGCATTGTGATCGGCCTATAGTTTTTTAAATCTACCTTTTCTCCTTTCCTTTTATATATCAGTTTTGTTATCCCCATCCCCATTCTTTCATTAACTTCTTCTTTTTCAAAAATCTCACTAAAAACTTCCTTTAAAATCTTGGTTAAAATCTCTTTAAAACATATATAAAATTCACTTCCCAAACCATCTATTCCTGGACTTTTCTGTTTATTCAGCTGCTGTATTGCTCTTTCAATCTCTTCTTCACCAATTTTTTGATCGCATTCTTTTTTATCTTCCTTACTCACTTTTACTTTTATTCGATTCAACAATTCAATTTTTTCGTTTTCTTCTACACCCCTGGCACTAAAAAGATCTTCATAAAAATTCTTTATTTCTTCTAAAATCTTTTCATTCCCCTCTACAACTTCCCCATTTTTCCCTCTTACCTGTTTTATTGTTTCAGCTTTCCCTCTCTTTTTTTCCAAATCAAAAAAAAACTTTGTGCACTTTTCTCCCTCCACAGTATATTTAGCTTTGCTCCTTAACCTCGCCCCCTCATATTCTTTTTCCTCTATTTCCTTCAGTTTTTCATCCATTTCCTTTATCTTTTGTATATCTTTATTTTCTTTATTCAATTCCGCTTCCAAACATTCCTTTATTTTTTTTTCGTTGTATCTTTTGCATTTGCGTATTATGCTACAATACTTAATTGAGAATTTTTTTATTAAAAACTTTACATTCTCCCACCAAATTCTCTTATCTTCTTCATACATTTCATTTTCCTTTTCTTTTTCTATAATTTCTTTAACCTTTAATACATAGTCTTCATTTTCTAACATTTTTGTATTTAAAACCCATATTCCTGGCCCTCTTTGCACTTTATTCCAATCCAATTTAAAAAATAAGAACTTGTGATCGCTAAAACTTGTTTCTTCATACTTAATATTTTCTATAAAATTCTCCACATTTCTTGTACATAAAATAAAATCAATTCTTGTTTCACACACAAACTGCCCCACTATTTGCCTTCTTGAAAACTCTTTTTTCTTTTCATTTCTTTCTCTCCACACATCTATCATATTATTTTCTGCCATTAAAGCTTTTAATTCTTTTCTCCCTTTGTCAGTTTTAAAAACCATTCCATCTGCCATGTCTTGTTTACTAAAAACCGTATTAAAATCCCCCATCATTATTATTTCTTTATACTTCTTTACAAAACTACTTAAAACATAAAAAAACTCTTTCTTTTCCTTCTCCTCCGTTGGTGCATGTACATTTACTAAAATCAATTCCCTTCCTTCATGTTTTGTCTCTACAACCATACATTTACCCATCGTATCTTTGTATAAAATTTGACTTGCTTTAAAAACATCATCCTTCATTAAAAAAGCCACACCTCTCCCAAACCTCCCATCTCCATTATTGTACAAAATCCCTCCTCCCCATCTCTTTTTATATTCATTCATTACATTTTCTCTCCAGTTTGTTTCCTGTAGTACAATAATGTCTTCTCTTTTACATTTTTCTTTTATATTTTCAAATTTCTTTAAGTTCAAAAGTCCTCTTGCATTAAAAGTCACAACACTTAAAACCATTAAAAAGAAAAATAATAAATATCTAAAAACCATCATTCTCAGTCTTTCTCCTCCAATTCCTTTAACACCTCAAACCTATTTAAACATTTCACTTTTTTTCTTGAACTTTCTATATTTGGCTTTACCTTTAGCGATCTTCTTCGTATTTTTCCCCTCTCCGCCTTTTCCTTCTCATCCTCCTCCATACTAATTTCTCCTTCGTTATCAGTTTCTTTGTCTTGTTCTTTTCCTTTTTGTCCATGAATTGAAGATATGTCCATCGGTGTAATTTGTGTGTCCTCTTCTCTTATTTGTTCATTGTTATTTTCTTTTTCTTTTTCTCCTTCTCCTTCCTGTCTGTTGTTTGTTCCTTCCTCTGTTTCCTTTGGTTGTAATTTGTCTTCTTCATGTCTTTCATCACAATGTCCTTCATCATTGTTTTCTTCATGCACCTGTCTGTCCACCTGTTCTTTCCTTCCACCTACCACCCCCTCCATCCAGCATTCACATTTATTTAAAATTTCTTGGCAATCCGGACACCTGACAGCATTGCAGTCTCGTGCAAAATGTCCCCTTTCCAAACATTTATGGCACTTGAATTCTGGGCACTCTTTCAGTAGATGTTCTGGGCTCATGCACAGCCTACAAGTCTTCACCTGGTGGCTGTGCATCACCCTAAAGTACTGGGGGCCTTCAGCTGTTTCAATCTTAGTGCTGTAAGGGAGTGATGCCACTTCTTTGGGGAACCTCACCTTTACAAACCTTGTGCCGTCTTCGATGTCAGTGTCCGGATAGCACCTTCTTTTGATTTTAGATATGGGGGAAACCCCCCATCCTTCCAATTTGTTTACAATTTCCTTATCCTCCAGGTAGACAGGCAGGTGCATGAAGGAAACAACGTAATCTTTATTTTGCAGTTTTTTTACTTCACAGTCCACTCCCTTTATTGTCAATCCATTGATTAAAATGTCACACATTTCTTCCTGTTCCAATGTCAGTTCATATTCTTTGCCTTGTCTGGGTCTTACAGCCAACACCTTTCCACTTCCAATTTTTTCTGAGATTGCTTTAATTATATCCTCTCCTCTCACACCAATCACATTCTCTGTACTCACGATCACTGTTGCCTCCTTTAAATATTTTCTTTCACCAAATCTTTTCCTTGCTTCTTGATCTTTTACATTTCCAGCTCTTTGTCGCTTCTCCAGTCCAGTGTCATTTGCCGTGCGTGTTCCTCCAGCCAGTCCATTGTCGTTTGCCATACTTGTTCCTCCAGCCATTCTAGTGTCGTTTACCATGCGTGTTCCTCCAGCCAGTCCAGTGTTGTTTGCCATGCTTGTTCCTCCAGCCAGTCCAGTGTCGATTGCCATGCGTGTTCCTCCAGCCAGTCCAGTGTCGCTTGCCGTGCGTGTTCCTCCTGCCAGTCCATTGTCATTTGCCATTCGAGTCTCTCCAGCCAGTTCCGAGTCGTTACCATACAATCCGTCCATTTTTGAGAAAAAAAAGATCAACCACCCTCCAGACAGCGATATGCTGCTGTTAGGTGGCTTTCAAAAAAGAAAAAATGCCA
>NC_081799.1:1436400-1446400 GCF_963082965.1 Carassius carassius
CGAGATCGGGCATTTTTTTTTTTTTTTTTTTTTTTTTTTTTATCAAAAGGTACATAAAAATAATAATAACATAACTCATATTTCCAACATTACACTTTCAATTGTATTACATGTTAATTCAATTTAACATATACAGCATCAATTTTGAATTTTAATCACATTACTTCACTCAAACCAAAACTAATTACCTAACTATAACATAACCTTGTCTTTTCAAAATTTTAAACTTAACCCTTCGGTTGTACTTATAAATCCATTTTCTTCTACAAATGCTTTTTCAAATTCTTCTTTGCTTAGGTATTTCCACATAATATACACACTCTTTCTAACAATACTCTTGAACATTCCAATCACATCTACTTTCTTTCTCTCAAAGTATGCCATATTCCTCCTCACCCATATTGCATATCTTGCATTACTCAAAATCAAATTCCAAAAATTCACATTTCTATCTTTATAATTTGTACATTCTCCAAATAAAAACAATTTTTTCCATTCATCCTCTGCAAACTCCTTTCCTATTCCATCTTTTATCAGTTTTTTCATTTTTGCATGAAACTCCTCAAGTTCTTTGCACTCAAAGAAGATGTGCATCAAGGTTTCAGCCTCTGTCTCACATACATCACATTCTCTACTCACATTTTTGTTCATTTGATGAATTACCACCTTTGTATAAATTCTGTTGTGTCGTAGCTTAAAGTCCAAATTCTCACAGTCCAGTCCATTGTATTTGACATTTAAGTTTCTCCATATTGTCTTTACCTTCATATCAGGAAAGAGTCTTGGCCATACCGCCTCTGATGCAGGCACTTTGATTTCCTTTCTGACCATCATTTGGTATATAGTTTTCACATTTATCTCCATCAAAAACTTTTTTCTCCCATTTTCCACAATATACATTTCAGGCATTCCCCAATCTCCCACTTTAACAGTTTCTCTTTCAATCCCTTCTACCCACTTTTTAGGCAGGCTTGTTTTAATGTTTTCAAACTCACCATCCACTTTTGCTTTGTCAATTGTATCATCCCACCCCACCACACAATCATATATTGCCCTATTTGGTAAGAAACCCTTTACATATTCATAGGCCAAGTCCTTTACTTTCCTTACCCCCGCTCTCATGAACAGCCTGTTGTAGAGCATTTTCCCTCCCCTCCTTATTCTTGGGTTCATAAAAATTGGCTGATTGTGTATTTGATTTATGTTTTCACATTCATAGTTTACATTTATCACAAATTCAGCCCATGCAGTAAACACTTCTTGATAAAACAACGGCAACTTTTCAATCATTGGCTTTTTTAAAACCATAAACACTCCCTCTTCACCACATCCACCACTTTCATTTAAATATTTTCTCATATACCCCTTCCAACCATATTCTGCTTTACCACATAAATATTTTTTGACTGTCTTAACTCTTATTGCCTTCCTTTTCACATCTAAATCTACCAAATTTAACCCCCCCTCACTATAATCTGCTATTAATGTTTTTGCTGATATTTTTGCTCTTTTCCCACCCCATACAAAATTATTCACAGCCTCTTTTATTCCATTTAACACCCAGTCTGGTAAATCAATTGCTCCCAACACATAATTACATTTAGATAACAATAAAGAATTAACCACCACAACTTTCCCTCTTAGTCTTAATTCCCTTAGTCTCCAATACTGTAACACTTGCTTGATTTTGTTTAGCACCCCTGACCATGTTGCATCCCTTGCCTCTTTTGCATTCTCTCCTACGTTTACCCCTAAAATTTTTATAAAGTCTTTCGTTATTCTGAATGGAATATCTGACCCTTCAACCCTTACTCCTCCTATACTCATTATTTCAGATTTATCAACATTTATTTTTGCACCTGACGCTTCCCCATATTTTTCTATCTGTTTTCTTATTTTATTTATACTCTCTATATCCCTAACTGTAAAAGTTGTATCATCTGCATATTGGTGTATTACACTAAATCCCCCCTTTGGTATTTGAATACCTTTAATTTCCTTATCTTTTTTTATTAGTGTCGCCAGCGGCTCGGCTGTTATTGAATATAATATTGCAGACAACGGACAACCTTGCCGTACTGACCTCTCTAAAGGGAAGGGGTCAGTTAACATCCCATTAACTTTAACACAACTTTTAGCATTTCCATATATTATTTTTATCCACTTTTGCATCCTCTCTCCAAACCCAAATCTCCCCATTGTCTGTTCTATAAAGCTGTGTTCCACCCTGTCAAATGCCTTATTTAAGTCTATAGATAAAACCAATCCCCCTTTCCCATCTTTCCCCATCCCTTCTACTACGTCTCTTATTGTGCAAATTGTGTCTGTAATGTCTCTACCATTTATGCTATAGGCTTGGCTTAATGATACTATTGATCCTACTACCTCTTTTATCTTATTTGCCAGCACTTTTGTCAATATTTTATAATCTGTGTTTAGAAGACTCAATGGTCTATAATTCCCTAGCTTAAGTGGACTTCCTTTATTTTTATATAGTATTGTAATTACTCCTAACCCCATAGACTCTGGCATTTCCCCTCTCTCTTCCATACTCCTATAAACCTTCAACAATATTGGTGATACAATCTCTTCAAAGGTCTTATAAAACTCATGCGTTAAGCCATCTGAGCCTGGGCTTTTGTTCTTTTTTGTCTGTTTTATTGCTTCTTTTATTTCTTCGATAGTTATATCACTCTCACATATATTTTTCTCGTTTTCACTTAACCTTTTACTCACAGTATTTAAAACTTCATCCACACACTCCCGTTTTACCCCTTCTTTCTTAAATAGCTTTTTATAAAATATTTCTACTTCTCTTATTATCCCCACATAATCAGTAATCTTCTCATCTTTTTCATTTTCCAGCTCTGTTATATGCTTTTTCCTCTGTTTTTTCTTTTCTAAGTTTAGAAAGAACTTCGTGCTTCGTTCTCCCTCTAATGCATACTGTGCTCTACTCCTTATTATTGCACCCTTACTTTTTTCTTTTTCATACTCTTCTATTTCTGCTTTTATTTGCATAAAGCGTTCTTTGTCTTGCTCAGGATTACCTTCTATTTTTTCTGCTTCCCTCTTCAATTCATTTTGCATATCCTCAATTTTACTCCTTCTCATAAAATCCCTTTGTTTTGCATATCTAATACTTCTTTTTTTAATTGTCCCTTTCATTTTTTCCCACCACTCACATACATTTTCATCAAATAACACATTTTGCATTTCATAATCTATACATTTTTTTATATTTTCTTTGTATGTCTCTTCTTTTAGCAAGTCTGCATTCAAACACCACATTCCTCCCCCCCTCTCCACCTCGTTTACATCCATCTTAACCATCATCATAGCATGGTCACTTATTCCCACAAACTTATATTTCACATTTTTTACATATTTTAACATTTCCCTTTTGGTTAAACATAAATCTATTCTGCTCTGTTTTAAAACACCCATCACCAATTGTCTTCTAGAGAAGTCTTTTTTGTAGGGATTTCCTTCCCTCCATACATCAACTATATCGTCATCTTGCATCCATTCAGTTAGATATTTCCTGGATGCATCTGATTTAAAGTTTGCGCTACTTGATGCATCCAGTCTCGTGCACCATACGTTGAAATCCCCAACTATAATAAAGTTGCCTTTACATAACGGCTTAATTTCTTTAAAGATTTCTTTTCTTTCGTTTTCAATATTAGGTGCATAAATGTTTATCAGCCTGAAACATTCATTTTGGAACACAAATTCAGTCACTAACAGTCTTCCATTACCATCCTTGTATACTTGCTTCACATTATTCAATATATCTCCTTTTATAAGAGTTGCCACGCCGCAGGATTTTGCGTTCCCATGATTCACAAAAATTTCCCCTTCCCACCTCTTCCTTATGTTGTCCATTATATCATCAGACCAATGTGTTTCTTGCAAACAGAATATTTCAGCTTTTAACAATCCCTTCACCTTCTCAAACTTATTTACATCTCTTAATCCATTGCTATTCAAACAGGCAATGTTCATAAAGCCCCACATAGCAAGTATTGTCGTTTTTAACAGAATCATCCTCATTTTGTTAATTCCAGACACTTACTTTCTGTCGTGTGCTCCTCTATTTGTTTCTTCTTTCTTTTCTTCTGCACCCTTTCCCTTTTGCTTGTGTCCATGTCCTCGTCCTCAATTGTCACCGGATTTTCTGGCACCTCTCTCTTCCCTCCAGCTCTCTCCGCCTGCAACATTTCTTCTTGCCTTTTCGCATTGTCACCCTCCTGACTCTTGCCATCAGCTTTCATTCCCTCCCCTTCTCTGTCTTCACACTCCAAGACGTTCCTTTCCATCTTTTTTCCAGGTTCCGCTTCCTTCTCTTCCTTTTTTTTCTCTCTCTCTCTCCATCTCCTCCCTGAAGCATCCTCCTCTTGATCACTCACATCCACAATCGCTCTCCACTCCGTTGTTCTTTCTTCCCAACTCCATACATCACTTCTCTCTTCTTGTCCAGTCATTTCACCTACCTCTCCTTCGATCTCCACCTCCTCATCCACTTCATACTGATTCGAATCCTTCCCATTGCTGTTTCTCTCACCTATCTCTGCTGGGGTTTCACACACACATAATCCAGGTCGCATATTGCACATATTGCAGTTCTCTTCCTTGCACTCTCTCGCGTAATGGCCTTGCTTTTGACATTTAAAACATCTGAAGCTTGGACAGTCTCTTACAATATGGCCTGGCTGAATGCACAGGCGACAGACTTTCACTTGCCTATCATGTATTACTCTGAAGTGCTCAGTCCCTCCTAATGTCTCAAACTTTGTTGAATACGGCAGTGATTTTACCACCTCATTGAACTTTACCTTTAAAAATCTTGTTCCATCAGCGATATCCGTCCCCGGCCACATTCTCCTTCTAACACTTGAGGCCGCTTTAACTCCCCATTCTGACAGCTTTCTTAGTATCTCTTCATCCTGTATGTACATTGGTAACCCAAGGAACGAGACCACCATCTCCATACAGTCTACCTCTTTCGCCATCACCCGACTATTCTTTATCTTAAGCCCGTCCAACAATTTCTTCTTTCCTTTGTCCTCCTCCATTGTCAACTCATATTCTTTCGGTGTTTTGAATCTACATCCGATCACCACTCCACATTCTTCTCTTACTTTCTTCAGTATCTCCATCATTGTTAGTCTATCTTCTCCTTCTATTTCCACCAGCACTGTGAGCCTCTTTTCATAATGCCTTTTTCTTTGGCCCAGCTCTCCGTCCATTTCTCTTGTGTTCCTTTTCTCCTGGCCTTTTGCATTCTCCATTTGTTACACCGTGTTATGTCCTTCTCAGTACAGAAAGTATTTATCCCCAAACAGCAAATGCTGTTTGGGGATTAAATGACTTAAACGCAAACCAGTTCCCCTTTTTTAAAACGGTTGTTTTTAACATCAAGGCTTCAGTTTCCAATTTTCAAATCTCCACACTTGTTGTTTGATATCCCCTGCAAGCTGTACCACTTCCTGCTTCCACTAGGGCGTGCTCAGGCTGGTATGGCCGTAAGCGAAAACTGCTGCAAAGAGAGGGCTATTTAAAGATCAGCCACTCTCATCTCCAGTACATTATATAAGTAGGGAAGAAAACCCAAAAGCTTACAGCACCTGGAATTATTCCCAGGCAGTCTACCATCCAAGTAGTAACCAGTACCAAACATGCTAAGATTCGGAGATCGGGCATTGAGTCTTTTTTTTTTTTTTGCAAGATTATTATATAATTAGTGAAACATTTCCAAAAAGCTTACAGCACCTGGTATTCCCAGGCGGTCTCCCATCCAAGTACTAACCAGGCCCAAACCTGCTTAGCTTCCGAGATCAGACGAGATCGGGCATAGCCAGGTTGGTATGGCCGTAAGCGAAAACTGCTGCAAAGAGAGGGCTATTTAAAGATCAGCCACTCTAATCTCCAGTACATTATATAAGTAGGGAAGAAACCCCAAAAGCTTACAGCACCTGGAATTATTCCCAGGCAGTCTACCATCCAAGTAGTAACCAGTACCAAACATGCTAAGATTCGGAGATCGGTCATTGACTCTTTTTTTTTTTTTTTTTTTGCAAGATTATTATATAATTAGTGAAACATTTCCAAAAAGCTTACAGCACCTGGTATTCCCAGGCGGTCTCCCATCCAAGTACTAACCAGGCCCAAACCTGCTTAGCTTCCGAGATCAGACGAGATCGGGCATAGCCAGGTTGGTATGGCCGTAAGCGAAAACTGCTGCAAAGAGAGGGCTATTTAAAGATCAGCCACTCTAATCTCCAGTACATTATATAAGTAGGGAAGAAACCCCAAAAGCTTACAGCACCTGGAATTATTCCCAGGCAGTCTACCATCCAAGTAGTAACCAGTACCAAACATGCTAAGATTCGGAGATCGGTCATTGACTCTTTTTTTTTTTTTTTTTTTGCAAGATTATTATATAATTAGTGAAACATTTCCAAAAAGCTTACAGCACCTGGTATTCCCAGGCGGTCTCCCATCCAAGTACTAACCAGGCCCAAACCTGCTTAGCTTCCGAGATCAGACGAGATCGGGCATAGCCAGGTTGGTATGGCCGTAAGCGAAAACTGCTGCAAAGAGAGGGCTATTTAAAGATCAGCCACTCTAATCTCCAGTACATTATATAAGTAGGGAAGAAAACCCAAAAGCTTACAGCACCTGGAATTATTCCCAGGCAGTCTACCATCCAAGTAGTAACCAGTACCAAACATGCTAAGATTCGGAGATCGGGCATTGACTCTTTTTTTTTTTTTTTTTTGCAAGATTATTATATAATTAGTGAAACATTTCCAAAAAGCTTACAGCACCTGGTATTCCCAGGCGGTCTCCCATCCAAGTACTAACCAGGCCCAAACCTGCTTAGCTTCCGAGATCAGGCATAGCCAGGTTGGTATGGCCGTAAGCGAAAACTGCTGCAAAGAGAGGGCTATTTAAAGATCAGCCACTCTAATCTCCAGTACATTATATAAGTAGGGAAGAAAACCCAAAAGCTTACAGCACCTGGAATTATTCCCAGGCAGTCTACCATCCAAGTAGTAACCAGTACCAAACATGCTAAGATTCGGAGATCGGGCATTGAGTCTTTTTTTTTTTTTTGCAAGATTATTATATAATTAGTGAAACATTTCCAAAAAGCTTACAGCACCTGGTATTCCCAGGCGGTCTCCCATCCAAGTACTAACCAGGCCCAAACCTGCTTAGCTTCCGAGATCAGACGAGATCGGGCATAGCCAGGTTGGTATGGCCGTAAGCGAAAACTACTGCAAAGAGAGGGCTATTTAAAGATCAGCCACTCTAATCTCCAGTACATTATATAAGTAGGGAAGAAACCCCAAAAGCTTACAGCACCTGGAATTATTCCCAGGCAGTCTACCATCCAAGTAGTAACCAGTACCAAACATGCTAAGATTCGGAGATCGGGCATTGACTCTTTTTTTTTTTTTTTTTGCAAGATTATTATATAATTAGTGAAACATTTCCAAAAAGCTTACAGCACCTGGTATTCCCAGGCGGTCTCCCATCCAAGTACTAACCAGGCCCAAACCTGCTTAGCTTCCGAGATCAGACGAGATCGGGCATAGCCAGGTTGGTATGGCCGTAAGCGAAAACTGCTGCAAAGAGAGGGCTATTTAAAGATCAGCCACTCTAATCTCCAGTACATTATATAAGTAGGGAAGAAACCCCAAAAGCTTACAGCACCTGGAATTATTCCCAGGCAGTCTACCATCCAAGTAGTAACCAGTACCAAACATGCTAAGATTCGGAGATCGGTCATTGACTCTTTTTTTTTTTTTTTTTTTTGCAAGATTATTATATAATTAGTGAAATATTTCCAAAAAGCTTACAGCACCTGGTATTCCCAGGCGGTCTCCCATCCAAGTACTAACCAGGCCCAAACCTGCTTAGCTTCCGAGATCAGACGAGATCGGGCATAGCCAGGTTGGTATGGCCGTAAGCGAAAACTGCTGCAAAGAGAGGGCTATTTAAAGATCAGCCACTCTAATCTCCAGTACATTATATAAGTAGGGAAGAAAACCCAAAAGCTTACAGCACCTGGAATTATTCCCAGGCAGTCTACCATCCAAGTAGTAACCAGTACCAAACATGCTAAGATTCGGAGATCGGGCATTGACTCTTTTTTTTTTTTTTTTTGCAAGATTATTATATAATTAGTGAAACATTTCCAAAAAGCTTACAGCACCTGGTATTCCCAGGCGGTCTCCCATCCAAGTACTAACCAGGCCCAAACCTGCTTAGCTTCCGAGATCAGGCATAGCCAGGTTGGTATGGCCGTAAGCGAAAACTGCTGCAAAGAGAGGGCTATTTAAAGATCAGCCACTCTAATCTCCAGTACATTATATAAGTAGGGAAGAAAACCCAAAAGCTTACAGCACCTGGAATTATTCCCAGGCAGTCTACCATCCAAGTAGTAACCAGTACCAAACATGCTAAGATTCGGAGATCGGGCATTGAGTCTTTTTTTTTTTTTTGCAAGATTATTATATAATTAGTGAAACATTTCCAAAAAGCTTACAGCACCTGGTATTCCCAGGCGGTCTCCCATCCAAGTACTAACCAGGCCCAAACCTGCTTAGCTTCCGAGATCAGACGAGATCGGGCATAGCCAGGTTGGTATGGCCGTAAGCGAAAACTGCTGCAAAGAGAGGGCTATTTAAAGATCAGCCACTCTAATCTCCAGTACATTATATAAGTAGGGAAGAAAACCCAAAAGCTTACAGCACCTGGAATTATTCCCAGGCAGTCTACCATCCAAGTAGTAACCAGTACCAAACATGCTAAGATTCGGAGATCGGGCATTGACTCTTTTTTTTTTTTTTTGCAAGATTATTATATAATTAGTGAAACATTTCCAAAAAGCTTACAGCACCTGGTATTCCCAGGCGGTCTCCCATCCAAGTACTAACCAGGCCCAAACCTGCTTAGCTTCCGAGATCAGACGAGATCGGGCATAGCCAGGTTGGTATGGCCGTAAGCGAAAACTGCTGCAAAGAGAGGGCTATTTAAAGATCAGCCACTCTAATCTCCAGTACATTATATAAGTAGGGAAGAAAACCCAAAAGCTTACAGCACCTGGAATTATTCCCAGGCAGTCTACCATCCAAGTAGTAACCAGTACCAAACATGCTAAGATTCGGAGATCGGGCATTGACTCTTTTTTTTTTTTTTTGCAAAATTATTATATAATTAGTAAAACATTTCCAAAAAGCTTACAGCACCTGGTATTCCCAGGCGGTCTCCCATCCAAGTACTAACCAGGCCCAAACCTGCTTAGCTTCCGAGATCAGACGAGATCTGGCATAGCCAGGTTGGTATGGCCGTAAGCGAAAACTGCTGCAAAGAGAGGGCTATTTAAAGATCAGCCACTCTAATCTCCAGTACATTATATAAGTAGGGAAGAAAACCCAAAAGCTTACAGCACCTGGAATTATTCCCAGGCAGTCTACCATCCAAGTAGTAACCAGTACCAAACATGCTAAGATTCGGAGATCGGGCATTGACTCTTTTTTTTTTTTTTTTTTGCAAGATTATTATATAATTAGTGAAACATTTCCAAAAAGCTTACAGCACCTGGTATTCCCAGGCGGTCTCCCATCCAAGTACTAACCAGGCCCAAACCTGCTTAGCTTCCGAGATCAGACGAGATCGGGCATAGCCAGGTTGGTATGGCCGTAAGCGAAAACTGCTGCAAAGAGAGGGCTATTTAAAGATCAGCCACTCTAATCTCCAGTACATTATATAAGTAGGGAAGAAACCCCAAAAGCTTACAGCACCTGGAATTATTCCCAGGCAGTCTACCATCCAAGTAGTAACCAGTACCAAACATGCTAAGATTCGGAGATCGGTCATTGACTCTTTTTTTTTTTTTTGCAAGATTATTATATAATTAGTGAAACATTTCCAAAAAGCTTACAGCACCTGGTATTCCCAGGCGGTCTCCCATCCAAGTACTAAC
>NC_081799.1:1473900-1483900 GCF_963082965.1 Carassius carassius
GCGGTCTCCCATCCAAGTACTAACCAGGCCCAAACCTGCTTAGCTTCCGAGATCAGACGAGATCGGGCATTTTTTTTTTTTTTTTTTTTTTTTTTTTTATCAAAAGGTACATAAAAATAATAATAACATAACTCATATTTCCAACATTACACTTTCAATTGTATTACATGTTAATTCAATTTAACATATACAGCATCAATTTTGAATTTTAATCACATTACTTCACTCAAACCAAAACTAATTACCTAACTATAACATAACCTTGTCTTTTCAAAATTTTAAACTTAACCCTTCGGTTGTACTTATAAATCCATTTTCTTCTACAAATGCTTTTTCAAATTCTTCTTTGCTTAGGTATTTCCACATAATATACACACTCTTTCTAACAATACTCTTGAACATTCCAATCACATCTACTTTCTTTCTCTCAAAGTATGCCATATTCCTCCTCACCCATATTGCATATCTTGCATTACTCAAAATCAAATTCCAAAAATTCACATTTCTATCTTTATAATTTGTACATTCTCCAAATAAAAACAATTTTTTCCATTCATCCTCTGCAAACTCCTTTCCTATTCCATCTTTTATCAGTTTTTTCATTTTTGCATGAAACTCCTCAAGTTCTTTGCACTCAAAGAAGATGTGCATCAAGGTTTCAGCCTCTGTCTCACATACATCACATTCTCTACTCACATTTTTGTTCATTTGATGAATTACCACCTTTGTATAAATTCTGTTGTGTCGTAGCTTAAAGTCCAAATTCTCACAGTCCAGTCCATTGTATTTGACATTTAAGTTTCTCCATATTGTCTTTACCTTCATATCAGGAAAGAGTCTTGGCCATACCGCCTCTGATGCAGGCACTTTGATTTCCTTTCTGACCATCATTTGGTATATAGTTTTCACATTTATCTCCATCAAAAACTTTTTTCTCCCATTTTCCACAATATACATTTCAGGCATTCCCCAATCTCCCACTTTAACTGTTTCTCTTTCAATCCCTTCTACCCACTTTTTAGGCAGGCTTGTTTTAATGTTTTCAAACTCACCATCCACTTTTGCTTTGTCAATTGTATCATCCCACCCCACCACACAATCATATATTGCCCTATTTGGTAAGAAACCCTTTACATATTCATAGGCCAAGTCCTTTACTTTCCTTACCCCCGCTCTCATGAACAGCCTGTTGTAGAGCATTTTCCCTCCCCTCCTTATTCTTGGGTTCATAAAAATTGGCTGATTGTGTATTTGATTTATGTTTTCACATTCATAGTTTACATTTATCACAAATTCAGCCCATGCAGTAAACACTTCTTGATAAAACAACGGCAACTTTTCAATCATTGGCTTTTTTAAAACCATAAACACTCCCTCTTCACCACATCCACCACTTTCATTTAAATATTTTCTCATATACCCCTTCCAACCATATTCTGCTTTACCACATAAATATTTTTTGACTGTCTTAACTCTTATTGCCTTCCTTTTCACATCTAAATCTACCAAATTTAACCCCCCCTCACTATAATCTGCTATTAATGTTTTTGCTGATATTTTTGCTCTTTTCCCACCCCATACAAAATTATTCACAGCCTCTTTTATTCCATTTAACACCCAGTCTGGTAAATCAATTGCTCCCAACACATAATTACATTTAGATAACAATAAAGAATTAACCACCACAACTTTCCCTCTTAGTCTTAATTCCCTTAGTCTCCAATACTGTAACACTTGCTTGATTTTGTTTAGCACCCCTGACCATGTTGCATCCCTTGCCTCTTTTGCATTCTCTCCTACGTTTACCCCTAAAATTTTTATAAAGTCTTTCGTTATTCTGAATGGAATATCTGACCCTTCAACCCTTACTCCTCCTATACTCATTATTTCAGATTTATCAACATTTATTTTTGCACCTGACGCTTCCCCATATTTTTCTATCTGTTTTCTTATTTTATTTATACTCTCTATATCCCTAACTGTAAAAGTTGTATCATCTGCATATTGGTGTATTACACTAAATCCCCCCTTTGGTATTTGAATACCTTTAATTTCCTTATCTTTTTTTATTAGTGTCGCCAGCGGCTCGGCTGTTATTGAATATAATATTGCAGACAACGGACAACCTTGCCGTACTGACCTCTCTAAAGGGAAGGGGTCAGTTAACATCCCATTAACTTTAACACAACTTTTAGCATTTCCATATATTATTTTTATCCACTTTTGCATCCTCTCTCCAAACCCAAATCTCCCCATTGTCTGTTCTATAAAGCTGTGTTCCACCCTGTCAAATGCCTTATTTAAGTCTATAGATAAAACCAATCCCCCTTTCCCATCTTTCCCCATCCCTTCTACTACGTCTCTTATTGTGCAAATTGTGTCTGTAATGTCTCTACCATTTATGCTATAGGCTTGGCTTAATGATACTATTGATCCTACTACCTCTTTTATCTTATTTGCCAGCACTTTTGTCAATATTTTATAATCTGTGTTTAGAAGACTCAATGGTCTATAATTCCCTAGCTTAAGTGGACTTCCTTTATTTTTATATAGTATTGTAATTACTCCTAACCCCATAGACTCTGGCATTTCCCCTCTCTCTTCCATACTCCTATAAACCTTCAACAATATTGGTGATACAATCTCTTCAAAGGTCTTATAAAACTCATGCGTTAAGCCATCTGAGCCTGGGCTTTTGTTCTTTTTTGTCTGTTTTATTGCTTCTTTTATTTCTTCGATAGTTATATCACTCTCACATATATTTTTCTCGTTTTCACTTAACCTTTTACTCACAGTATTTAAAACTTCATCCACACACTCCCGTTTTACCCCTTCTTTCTTAAATAGCTTTTTATAAAATATTTCTACTTCTCTTATTATCCCCACATAATCAGTAATCTTCTCATCTTTTTCATTTTCCAGCTCTGTTATATGCTTTTTCCTCTGTTTTTTCTTTTCTAAGTTTAGAAAGAACTTCGTGCTTCGTTCTCCCTCTAATGCATACTGTGCTCTACTCCTTATTATTGCACCCTTACTTTTTTCTTTTTCATACTCTTCTATTTCTGCTTTTATTTGCATAAAGCGTTCTTTGTCTTGCTCAGGATTACCTTCTATTTTTTCTGCTTCCCTCTTCAATTCATTTTGCATATCCTCAATTTTACTCCTTCTCATAAAATCCCTTTGTTTTGCATATCTAATACTTCTTTTTTTAATTGTCCCTTTCATTTTTTCCCACCACTCACATACATTTTCATCAAATAACACATTTTGCATTTCATAATCTATACATTTTTTTATATTTTCTTTGTATGTCTCTTCTTTTAGCAAGTCTGCATTCAAACACCACATTCCTCCCCCCCTCTCCACCTCGTTTACATCCATCTTAACCATCATCATAGCATGGTCACTTATTCCCACAAACTTATATTTCACATTTTTTACATATTTTAACATTTCCCTTTTGGTTAAACATAAATCTATTCTGCTCTGTTTTAAAACACCCATCACCAATTGTCTTCTAGAGAAGTCTTTTTTGTAGGGATTTCCTTCCCTCCATACATCAACTATATCGTCATCTTGCATCCATTCAGTTAGATATTTCCTGGATGCATCTGATTTAAAGTTTGCGCTACTTGATGCATCCAGTCTCGTGCACCATACGTTGAAATCCCCAACTATAATAAAGTTGCCTTTACATAACGGCTTAATTTCTTTAAAGATTTCTTTTCTTTCGTTTTCAATATTAGGTGCATAAATGTTTATCAGCCTGAAACATTCATTTTGGAACACAAATTCAGTCACTAACAGTCTTCCATTACCATCCTTGTATACTTGCTTCACATTATTCAATATATCTCCTTTTATAAGAGTTGCCACGCCGCAGGATTTTGCGTTCCCATGATTCACAAAAATTTCCCCTTCCCACCTCTTCCTTATGTTGTCCATTATATCATCAGACCAATGTGTTTCTTGCAAACAGAATATTTCAGCTTTTAACAATCCCTTCACCTTCTCAAACTTATTTACATCTCTTAATCCATTGCTATTCAAACAGGCAATGTTCATAAAGCCCCACATAGCAAGTATTGTCGTTTTTAACAGAATCATCCTCATTTTGTTAATTCCAGACACTTACTTTCTGTCGTGTGCTCCTCTATTTGTTTCTTCTTTCTTTTCTTCTGCACCCTTTCCCTTTTGCTTGTGTCCATGTCCTCGTCCTCAATTGTCACCGGATTTTCTGGCACCTCTCTCTTCCCTCCAGCTCTCTCCGCCTGCAACATTTCTTCTTGCCTTTTCGCATTGTCACCCTCCTGACTCTTGCCATCAGCTTTCATTCCCTCCCCTTCTCTGTCTTCACACTCCAAGACGTTCCTTTCCATCTTTTTTCCAGGTTCCGCTTCCTTCTCTTCCTTTTTTTTCTCTCTCTCTCTCCATCTCCTCCCTGAAGCATCCTCCTCTTGATCACTCACATCCACAATCGCTCTCCACTCCGTTGTTCTTTCTTCCCAACTCCATACATCACTTCTCTCTTCTTGTCCAGTCATTTCACCTACCTCTCCTTCGATCTCCACCTCCTCATCCACTTCATACTGATTCGAATCCTTCCCATTGCTGTTTCTCTCACCTATCTCTGCTGGGGTTTCACACACACATAATCCAGGTCGCATATTGCACATATTGCAGTTCTCTTCCTTGCACTCTCTCGCGTAATGGCCTTGCTTTTGACATTTAAAACATCTGAAGCTTGGACAGTCTCTTACAATATGGCCTGGCTGAATGCACAGGCGACAGACTTTCACTTGCCTATCATGTATTACTCTGAAGTGCTCAGTCCCTCCTAATGTCTCAAACTTTGTTGAATACGGCAGTGATTTTACCACCTCATTGAACTTTACCTTTAAAAATCTTGTTCCATCAGCGATATCCGTCCCCGGCCACATTCTCCTTCTAACACTTGAGGCCGCTTTAACTCCCCATTCTGACAGCTTTCTTAGTATCTCTTCATCCTGTATGTACATTGGTAACCCAAGGAACGAGACCACCATCTCCATACAGTCTACCTCTTTCGCCATCACCCGACTATTCTTTATCTTAAGCCCGTCCAACAATTTCTTCTTTCCTTTGTCCTCCTCCATTGTCAACTCATATTCTTTCGGTGTTTTGAATCTACATCCGATCACCACTCCACATTCTTCTCTTACTTTCTTCAGTATCTCCATCATTGTTAGTCTATCTTCTCCTTCTATTTCCACCAGCACTGTGAGCCTCTTTTCATAATGCCTTTTTCTTTGGCCCAGCTCTCCGTCCATTTCTCTTGTGTTCCTTTTCTCCTGGCCTTTTGCATTCTCCATTTGTTACACCGTGTTATGTCCTTCTCAGTACAGAAAGTATTTATCCCCAAACAGCAAATGCTGTTTGGGGATTAAATGACTTAAACGCAAACCAGTTCCCCTTTTTTAAAACGGTTGTTTTTAACATCAAGGCTTCAGTTTCCAATTTTCAAATCTCCACACTTGTTGTTTGATATCCCCTGCAAGCTGTACCACTTCCTGCTTCCACTAGGGCGTGCTCAGGCTGGTATGGCCGTAAGCGAAAACTGCTGCAAAGAGAGGGCTATTTAAAGATCAGCCACTCTCATCTCCAGTACATTATATAAGTAGGGAAGAAAACCCAAAAGCTTACAGCACCTGGAATTATTCCCAGGCAGTCTACCATCCAAGTAGTAACCAGTACCAAACATGCTAAGATTCGGAGATCGGGCATTGAGTCTTTTTTTTTTTTTTGCAAGATTATTATATAATTAGTGAAACATTTCCAAAAAGCTTACAGCACCTGGTATTCCCAGGCGGTCTCCCATCCAAGTACTAACCAGGCCCAAACCTGCTTAGCTTCCGAGATCAGACGAGATCGGGCATAGCCAGGTTGGTATGGCCGTAAGCGAAAACTGCTGCAAAGAGAGGGCTATTTAAAGATCAGCCACTCTAATCTCCAGTACATTATATAAGTAGGGAAGAAACCCCAAAAGCTTACAGCACCTGGAATTATTCCCAGGCAGTCTACCATCCAAGTAGTAACCAGTACCAAACATGCTAAGATTCGGAGATCGGTCATTGACTCTTTTTTTTTTTTTTTTTTTGCAAGATTATTATATAATTAGTGAAACATTTCCAAAAAGCTTACAGCACCTGGTATTCCCAGGCGGTCTCCCATCCAAGTACTAACCAGGCCCAAACCTGCTTAGCTTCCGAGATCAGACGAGATCGGGCATAGCCAGGTTGGTATGGCCGTAAGCGAAAACTGCTGCAAAGAGAGGGCTATTTAAAGATCAGCCACTCTAATCTCCAGTACATTATATAAGTAGGGAAGAAACCCCAAAAGCTTACAGCACCTGGAATTATTCCCAGGCAGTCTACCATCCAAGTAGTAACCAGTACCAAACATGCTAAGATTCGGAGATCGGTCATTGACTCTTTTTTTTTTTTTTTTTTTGCAAGATTATTATATAATTAGTGAAACATTTCCAAAAAGCTTACAGCACCTGGTATTCCCAGGCGGTCTCCCATCCAAGTACTAACCAGGCCCAAACCTGCTTAGCTTCCGAGATCAGACGAGATCGGGCATAGCCAGGTTGGTATGGCCGTAAGCGAAAACTGCTGCAAAGAGAGGGCTATTTAAAGATCAGCCACTCTAATCTCCAGTACATTATATAAGTAGGGAAGAAAACCCAAAAGCTTACAGCACCTGGAATTATTCCCAGGCAGTCTACCATCCAAGTAGTAACCAGTACCAAACATGCTAAGATTCGGAGATCGGGCATTGACTCTTTTTTTTTTTTTTTTTTGCAAGATTATTATATAATTAGTGAAACATTTCCAAAAAGCTTACAGCACCTGGTATTCCCAGGCGGTCTCCCATCCAAGTACTAACCAGGCCCAAACCTGCTTAGCTTCCGAGATCAGGCATAGCCAGGTTGGTATGGCCGTAAGCGAAAACTGCTGCAAAGAGAGGGCTATTTAAAGATCAGCCACTCTAATCTCCAGTACATTATATAAGTAGGGAAGAAAACCCAAAAGCTTACAGCACCTGGAATTATTCCCAGGCAGTCTACCATCCAAGTAGTAACCAGTACCAAACATGCTAAGATTCGGAGATCGGGCATTGAGTCTTTTTTTTTTTTTTGCAAGATTATTATATAATTAGTGAAACATTTCCAAAAAGCTTACAGCACCTGGTATTCCCAGGCGGTCTCCCATCCAAGTACTAACCAGGCCCAAACCTGCTTAGCTTCCGAGATCAGACGAGATCGGGCATAGCCAGGTTGGTATGGCCGTAAGCGAAAACTGCTGCAAAGAGAGGGCTATTTAAAGATCAGCCACTCTAATCTCCAGTACATTATATAAGTAGGGAAGAAACCCCAAAAGCTTACAGCACCTGGAATTATTCCCAGGCAGTCTACCATCCAAGTAGTAACCAGTACCAAACATGCTAAGATTCGGAGATCGGGCATTGACTCTTTTTTTTTTTTTTTTGCAAGATTATTATATAATTAGTGAAACATTTCCAAAAAGCTTACAGCACCTGGTATTCCCAGGCGGTCTCCCATCCAAGTACTAACCAGGCCCAAACCTGCTTAGCTTCCGAGATCAGACGAGATCGGGCATAGCCAGGTTGGTATGGCCGTAAGCGAAAACTGCTGCAAAGAGAGGGCTATTTAAAGATCAGCCACTCTAATCTCCAGTACATTATATAAGTAGGGAAGAAACCCCAAAAGCTTACAGCACCTGGAATTATTCCCAGGCAGTCTACCATCCAAGTAGTAACCAGTACCAAACATGCTAAGATTCGGAGATCGGTCATTGACTCTTTTTTTTTTTTTTTTTTTTGCAAGATTATTATATAATTAGTGAAATATTTCCAAAAAGCTTACAGCACCTGGTATTCCCAGGCGGTCTCCCATCCAAGTACTAACCAGGCCCAAACCTGCTTAGCTTCCGAGATCAGACGAGATCGGGCATAGCCAGGTTGGTATGGCCGTAAGCGAAAACTGCTGCAAAGAGAGGGCTATTTAAAGATCAGCCACTCTAATCTCCAGTACATTATATAAGTAGGGAAGAAAACCCAAAAGCTTACAGCACCTGGAATTATTCCCAGGCAGTCTACCATCCAAGTAGTAACCAGTACCAAACATGCTAAGATTCGGAGATCGGGCATTGACTCTTTTTTTTTTTTTTTTTGCAAGATTATTATATAATTAGTGAAACATTTCCAAAAAGCTTACAGCACCTGGTATTCCCAGGCGGTCTCCCATCCAAGTACTAACCAGGCCCAAACCTGCTTAGCTTCCGAGATCAGGCATAGCCAGGTTGGTATGGCCGTAAGCGAAAACTGCTGCAAAGAGAGGGCTATTTAAAGATCAGCCACTCTAATCTCCAGTACATTATATAAGTAGGGAAGAAAACCTAAAAGCTTACAGCACCTGGAATTATTCCCAGGCAGTCTACCATCCAAGTAGTAACCAGTACCAAACATGCTAAGATTCGGAGATCGGGCATTGAGTCTTTTTTTTTTTTTTGCAAGATTATTATATAATTAGTGAAACATTTCCAAAAAGCTTACAGCACCTGGTATTCCCAGGCGGTCTCCCATCCAAGTACTAACCAGGCCCAAACCTGCTTAGCTTCCGAGATCAGACGAGATCGGGCATAGCCAGGTTGGTATGGCCGTAAGCGAAAACTGCTGCAAAGAGAGGGCTATTTAAAGATCAGCCACTCTAATCTCCAGTACATTATATAAGTAGGGAAGAAAACCCAAAAGCTTACAGCACCTGGAATTATTCCCAGGCAGTCTACCATCCAAGTAGTAACCAGTACCAAACATGCTAAGATTCGGAGATCGGGCATTGACTCTTTTTTTTTTTTTTTGCAAGATTATTATATAATTAGTGAAACATTTCCAAAAAGCTTACAGCACCTGGTATTCCCAGGCGGTCTCCCATCCAAGTACTAACCAGGCCCAAACCTGCTTAGCTTCCGAGATCAGACGAGATCGGGCATAGCCAGGTTGGTATGGCCGTAAGCGAAAACTGCTGCAAAGAGAGGGCTATTTAAAGATCAGCCACTCTAATCTCCAGTACATTATATAAGTAGGGAAGAAAACCCAAAAGCTTACAGCACCTGGAATTATTCCCAGGCAGTCTACCATCCAAGTAGTAACCAGTACCAAACATGCTAAGATTCGGAGATCGGGCATTGACTCTTTTTTTTTTTTTTTGCAAAATTATTATATAATTAGTAAAACATTTCCAAAAAGCTTACAGCACCTGGTATTCCCAGGCGGTCTCCCATCCAAGTACTAACCAGGCCCAAACCTGCTTAGCTTCCGAGAACAGACGAGATCTGGCATAGCCAGGTTGGTATGGCCGTAAGCGAAAACTGCTGCAAAGAGAGGGCTATTTAAAGATCAGCCACTCTAATCTCCAGTACATTATATAAGTAGGGAAGAAAACCCAAAAGCTTACAGCACCTGGAATTATTCCCAGGCAGTCTACCATCCAAGTAGTAACCAGTACCAAACATGCTAAGATTCGGAGATCGGGCATTGACTCTTTTTTTTTTTTTTTTTTGCAAGATTATTATATAATTAGTGAAACATTTCCAAAAAGCTTACAGCACCTGGTATTCCCAGGCGGTCTCCCATCCAAGTACTAACCAGGCCCAAACCTGCTTAGCTTCCGAGATCAGACGAGATCGGGCATAGCCAGGTTGGTATGGCCGTAAGCGAAAACTGCTGCAAAGAGAGGGCTATTTAAAGATCAGCCACTCTAATCTCCAGTACATTATATAAGTAGGGAAGAAAACCTAAAAGCTTACAGCACCTGGAATTATTCCCAGGCAGTCTACCATCCAAGTAGTAACCAGTACCAAACATGCTAAGATTCGGAGATCGGGCATTGAGTCTTTTTTTTTTTTTTGCAAGATTATTATATAATTAGTGAAACATT
>NC_081799.1:1488900-1493900 GCF_963082965.1 Carassius carassius
TGGTATGGCCGTAAGCGAAAACTGCTGCAAAGAGAGGGCTATTTAAAGATCAGCCACTCTAATCTCCAGTACATTATATAAGTAGGGAAGAAACCCCAAAAGCTTACAGCACCTGGAATTATTCCCAGGCAGTCTACCATCCAAGTAGTAACCAGTACCAAACATGCTAAGATTCGGAGATCGGTCATTGACTCTTTTTTTTTTTTTTTTTTTGCAAGATTATTATATAATTAGTGAAACATTTCCAAAAAGCTTACAGCACCTGGTATTCCCAGGCGGTCTCCCATCCAAGTACTAACCAGGCCCAAACCTGCTTAGCTTCCGAGATCAGACGAGATCGGGCATAGCCAGGTTGGTATGGCCGTAAGCGAAAACTGCTGCAAAGAGAGGGCTATTTAAAGATCAGCCACTCTAATCTCCAGTACATTATATAAGTAGGGAAGAAAACCCAAAAGCTTACAGCACCTGGAATTATTCCCAGGCAGTCTACCATCCAAGTAGTAACCAGTACCAAACATGCTAAGATTCGGAGATCGGGCATTGACTCTTTTTTTTTTTTTTTGCAAGATTATTATATAATTAGTGAAACATTTCCAAAAAGCTTACAGCACCTGGTATTCCCAGGCGGTCTCCCATCCAAGTACTAACCAGGCCCAAACCTGCTTAGCTTCCGAGATCAGACGAGATCGGGCATAGCCAGGTTGGTATGGCCGTAAGCGAAAACTGCTGCAAAGAGAGGGCTATTTAAAGATCAGCCACTCTAATCTCCAGTACATTATATAAGTAGGGAAGAAAACCCAAAAGCTTACAGCACCTGGAATTATTCCCAGGCAGTCTACCATCCAAGTAGTAACCAGTACCAAACATGCTAAGATTCGGAGATCGGGCATTGACTCTTTTTTTTTTTTTTTGCAAAATTATTATATAATTAGTAAAACATTTCCAAAAAGCTTACAGCACCTGGTATTCCCAGGCGGTCTCCCATCCAAGTACTAACCAGGCCCAAACCTGCTTAGCTTCCGAGATCAGACGAGATCTGGCATAGCCAGGTTGGTATGGCCGTAAGCGAAAACTGCTGCAAAGAGAGGGCTATTTAAAGATCAGCCACTCTAATCTCCAGTACATTATATAAGTAGGGAAGAAAACCCAAAAGCTTACAGCACCTGGAATTATTCCCAGGCAGTCTACCATCCAAGTAGTAACCAGTACCAAACATGCTAAGATTCGGAGATCGGGCATTGACTCTTTTTTTTTTTTTTTTTTTTGCAAGATTATTATATAATTAGTGAAACATTTCCAAAAAGCTTACAGCACCTGGTATTCCCAGGCGGTCTCCCATCCAAGTACTAACCAGGCCCAAACCTGCTTAGCTTCCGAGATCAGGCATAGCCAGGTTGGTATGGCCGTAAGCGAAAACTGCTGCAAAGAGAGGGCTATTTAAAGATCAGCCACTCTAATCTCCAGTACATTATATAAGTAGGGAAGAAAACCCAAAAGCTTACAGCACCTGGAATTATTCCCAGGCAGTCTACCATCCAAGTAGTAACCAGTACCAAAAATGCTAAGATTCGGAGATCGGTCATTGACTCTTTTTTTTTTTTTTTTTTTGCAAGATTATTATATAATTAGTGAAACATTTCCAAAAAGCTTACAGCACCTGGTATTCCCAGGCGGTCTCCCATCCAAGTACTAACCAGGCCCAAACCTGCTTAGCTTCCGAGATCAGACGAGATCGGGCATAGCCAGGTTGGTATGGCCGTAAGCGAAAACTGCTGCAAAGAGAGGGCTATTTAAAGATCAGCCACTCTAATCTCCAGTACATTATATAAGTAGGGAAGAAACCCCAAAAGCTTACAGCACCTGGAATTATTCCCAGGCAGTCTACCATCCAAGTAGTAACCAGTACCAAACATGCTAAGATTCGGAGATCGGTCATTGACTCTTTTTTTTTTTTTTTTTTTGCAAGATTATTATATAATTAGTGAAACATTTCCAAAAAGCTTACAGCACCTGGTATTCCCAGGCGGTCTCCCATCCAAGTACTAACCAGGCCCAAACCTGCTTAGCTTCCGAGATCAGACGAGATCGGGCATAGCCAGGTTGGTATGGCCGTAAGCGAAAACTGCTGCAAAGAGAGGGCTATTTAAAGATCAGCCACTCTAATCTCCAGTACATTATATAAGTAGGGAAGAAAACCCAAAAGCTTACAGCACCTGGAATTATTCCCAGGCAGTCTACCATCCAAGTAGTAACCAGTACCAAACATGCTAAGATTCGGAGATCGGGCATTGACTCTTTTTTTTTTTTTTTGCAAGATTATTATATAATTAGTGAAACATTTCCAAAAAGCTTACAGCACCTGGTATTCCCAGGCGGTCTCCCATCCAAGTACTAACCAGGCCCAAACCTGCTTAGCTTCCGAGATCAGACGAGATCGGGCATAGCCAGGTTGGTATGGCCGTAAGCGAAAACTGCTGCAAAGAGAGGGCTATTTAAAGATCAGCCACTCTAATCTCCAGTACATTATATAAGTAGGGAAGAAAACCCAAAAGCTTACAGCACCTGGAATTATTCCCAGGCAGTCTACCATCCAAGTAGTAACCAGTACCAAACATGCTAAGATTCGGAGATCGGGCATTGACTCTTTTTTTTTTTTTTTGCAAAATTATTATATAATTAGTAAAACATTTCCAAAAAGCTTACAGCACCTGGTATTCCCAGGCGGTCTCCCATCCAAGTACTAACCAGGCCCAAACCTGCTTAGCTTCCGAGATCAGACGAGATCTGGCATAGCCAGGTTGGTATGGCCGTAAGCGAAAACTGCTGCAAAGAGAGGGCTATTTAAAGATCAGCCACTCTAATCTCCAGTACATTATATAAGTAGGGAAGAAAACCCAAAAGCTTACAGCACCTGGAATTATTCCCAGGCAGTCTACCATCCAAGTAGTAACCAGTACCAAACATGCTAAGATTCGGAGATCGGGCATTGACTCTTTTTTTTTTTTTTTTTTTTGCAAGATTATTATATAATTAGTGAAACATTTCCAAAAAGCTTACAGCACCTGGTATTCCCAGGCGGTCTCCCATCCAAGTACTAACCAGGCCCAAACCTGCTTAGCTTCCGAGATCAGGCATAGCCAGGTTGGTATGGCCGTAAGCGAAAACTGCTGCAAAGAGAGGGCTATTTAAAGATCAGCCACTCTAATCTCCAGTACATTATATAAGTAGGGAAGAAAACCCAAAAGCTTACAGCACCTGGAATTATTCCCAGGCAGTCTACCATCCAAGTAGTAACCAGTACCAAAAATGCTAAGATTCGGAGATCGGTCATTGACTCTTTTTTTTTTTTTTTTTTTGCAAGATTATTATATAATTAGTGAAACATTTCCAAAAAGCTTACAGCACCTGGTATTCCCAGGCGGTCTCCCATCCAAGTACTAACCAGGCCCAAACCTGCTTAGCTTCCGAGATCAGACGAGATCGGGCATAGCCAGGTTGGTATGGCCGTAAGCGAAAACTGCTGCAAAGAGAGGGCTATTTAAAGATCAGCCACTCTAATCTCCAGTACATTATATAAGTAGGGAAGAAACCCCAAAAGCTTACAGCACCTGGAATTATTCCCAGGCAGTCTACCATCCAAGTAGTAACCAGTACCAAACATGCTAAGATTCGGAGATCGGTCATTGACTCTTTTTTTTTTTTTTTTTTTGCAAGATTATTATATAATTAGTGAAACATTTCCAAAAAGCTTACAGCACCTGGTATTCCCAGGCGGTCTCCCATCCAAGTACTAACCAGGCCCAAACCTGCTTAGCTTCCGAGATCAGACGAGATCGGGCATAGCCAGGTTGGTATGGCCGTAAGCGAAAACTGCTGCAAAGAGAGGGCTATTTAAAGATCAGCCACTCTAATCTCCAGTACATTATATAAGTAGGGAAGAAAACCCAAAAGCTTACAGCACCTGGAATTATTCCCAGGCAGTCTACCATCCAAGTAGTAACCAGTACCAAACATGCTAAGATTCGGAGATCGGGCATTGACTCTTTTTTTTTTTTTTTGCAAGATTATTATATAATTAGTGAAACATTTCCAAAAAGCTTACAGCACCTGGTATTCCCAGGCGGTCTCCCATCCAAGTACTAACCAGGCCCAAACCTGCTTAGCTTCCGAGATCAGACGAGATCGGGCATAGCCAGGTTGGTATGGCCGTAAGCGAAAACTGCTGCAAAGAGAGGGCTATTTAAAGATCAGCCACTCTAATCTCCAGTACATTATATAAGTAGGGAAGAAAACCCAAAAGCTTACAGCACCTGGAATTATTCCCAGGCAGTCTACCATCCAAGTAGTAACCAGTACCAAACATGCTAAGATTCGGAGATCGGGCATTGACTCTTTTTTTTTTTTTTTGCAAAATTATTATATAATTAGTAAAACATTTCCAAAAAGCTTACAGCACCTGGTATTCCCAGGCGGTCTCCCATCCAAGTACTAACCAGGCCCAAACCTGCTTAGCTTCCGAGATCAGACGAGATCTGGCATAGCCAGGTTGGTATGGCCGTAAGCGAAAACTGCTGCAAAGAGAGGGCTATTTAAAGATCAGCCATTCTAATCTCCAGTACATTATATAAGTAGGGAAGAAAACCCAAAAGCTTACAGCACCTGGAATTATTCCCAGGCAGTCTACCATCCAAGTAGTAACCAGTACCAAACATGCTAAGATTCGGAGATCGGGCATTGACTCTTTTTTTTTTTTTTTTTTTTGCAAGATTATTATATAATTAGTGAAACATTTCCAAAAAGCTTACAGCACCTGGTATTCCCAGGCGGTCTCCCATCCAAGTACTAACCAGGCCCAAACCTGCTTAGCTTCCGAGATCAGGCATAGCCAGGTTGGTATGGCCGTAAGCGAAAACTGCTGCAAAGAGAGGGCTATTTAAAGATCAGCCACTCTAATCTCCAGTACATTATATAAGTAGGGAAGAAAACCCAAAAGCTTACAG